>NW_020664978.1:71997-72209 GCF_002925995.2 Terrapene triunguis | reverse complement strand
TTAACATTAGATATCGCAATGTACTGTGAAAATAATGCAAATATTTAGACCCATGTAAAAACACCCAGCAGATTAAATTATTTTTCTGGCAACTGGCAAATTCATAAAAAGCCTGGCAAGGCCAGGCAGGACGGAGGGAAGTCATGGGAGGACAGAGGGATACAGGAGGGAGGCCATGGGGCACAGAGGGATACAGGGGAGGAATATGGGGG
>NW_020664978.1:56341-71897 GCF_002925995.2 Terrapene triunguis | reverse complement strand
AAAAAAAAAAAAGCCGCGATCGGCGGTGGCAGTTCAGCGGCAGGTCCTTTGCTCCTAGAGGGAGTGAGGGACCTGCCGCCCCCGAATTGCCGCAGGTGCCGCCCCTCTCCCTTGGCCGCCCCAAGCACCTGCTTGTTAAGCTGGTGCCTGGAGCCGGCCCTGCATGGGGGGCAGAGGCAGCCCATGAGTTGCAGCAGGGATAGATGGGAGGGAGACCCTGGGGGCAGATGGATATGGGGGGAGGGAAGGAGGCCATAGGGGACAGAGGGTTATGGGGGGCAGCAGAGATATGGGGGAGGGAAGGAGGCCAGGGGGGCAGAGGAATAGGAGGGAGCGAAGGAGGCTATGGGGGGCAGAGGGATACGGGGGAGGGAAGGAGGTTGGGGGAGGCAGAGGGATACGGGGGAGGGAAAGAGGCCATGGGGGCAGTTGGGATATGGATACAAATACTGTAATGATAAATAATAATAAATGTGTAACAGAGGCGTAGCGAGCGCCCTCCGTACCCTCCGACCGGAGGGGGCCCCGCAAGGAAGGGGGCCCCTAAAAGTGGCAAAATAAATACCGCATTCCAGTTTCTGCATTGTAAGGGGCCCCGCCCGGACATATGTTCGGAGGGGGCCACGTTCGGAGGGGGCCACGTTCTTTGTTGCTATGGCCCTGATGTGTAATAAGCATGTCATAAAAATGATATTTCCAAGATCACTGCTTTTATAATTTATACTCAGGTAAAGAAGAAAATCCCTGGAAATATTCATTTTTAGGATGGGGTTCGCGAGACTTGACATTTTAGTGAAAGGGGTTCACAGGTTGTTAAAGTTTGGGAACCACTGTTCTAGTCTGATCTGCATAATACAAGCTAGAGAATTCACCCGTAATTTCTGCATCAAGCACAATAACTTGTAGTTAAATTACAGACATAGACATCTAGTCCTGATTTACACATATCAAGTGATAAAGAATCGACGTTATATTTACATACGTTTTTCCAATGGTTGATTAAACTCACTGTTAAAAATGTGCATCTTATTTCCAGTTTAGATTTGTCCAGTTTAAGAGCCAATGACTGGAAGCTGTTTTTGCCTTTGTCAGCTAAATTAAAGAGCTGTCAGAAATCACCCCATCTGGATTCTTATAACTGTGATCAACTCATCTCTTAGCTTTATCTTTGACAAACTAACCAGAACAAGTTCCTTAAAGTGTCTCTTACTATGTATCATGTTCTCTAATCCTTAAATTATTCTTCTGACTCCACTCTGAACTCTTTCCAATTTTTCAACTTTTTTTTTAGTGCAGTTACTAGAACTGGACACACTATTCCAGTAGTAGGTTCACCAATGCTGTATACAGAGGTAATATCACTTCTCTATTCCTGATTTTTATATTTATGTGTGTGTCGTATATATATTATATGTTGCATTACACTTTTCAACCACAGCATTGCACTGGGAGCTAATGTTCAGTTGATTATCATGACCCCAAGTCCTTTACAAAGCACTGCTTTCCAGGATACACTCCCCCTTCCTTTAAGTACAGCCTACATTCTTTGTTCCTGTATGCATGATCTTGCATTGGCCAGTTAAATACAGGGACTTGCATGCCCTACATAAAAATATACCCATGGACAGGGACGCTATGCCCTATAGAGAGGAGGGAGAACAGGGAGGCGGGGCTACACCCCACAAAGGACTCATTGGGTTCAGTTGATTGAATTCAGTTGCATGGGCTTAGTGCAGAAATTATTGGGTGAGGTTCTATGGTCCATGTTATGCAGGAGGTCAGACTAGATGATCATAATGTTCCCTTCTGGCCTTAAAATTTATTAATTGTACACAGACTATCCTGCACTGTGTGTGCATCAGATTTTTTACCCACACATCTCAGAAATGGACAAAGTAATTTTGCTGAAGCTTTCAATTAAAAAGAAGTCACTTTTCCGTTGACACCAATCCTGAGGAATTCCAGACCAACAGGAGCTACTGTCAGAAAATTGTGAACAAGTTAGAATGGAGGGGGGGAAATTAAGGAAACTCCCAAAATAACCTTAACTATAGCATGTGCAGCAAAGAAATGCCATTATATAATAAATGTTTCTGCTGGAGTTTTTGAAAAGCAGCCACAAGGTATCTTGAGGAAAGGTGGTGAAAGATATTCTGGCAGAACCTGTAGAAAAGCAGAGGCCAAGACCAGTAGTCCATGGAGTTTTTGCTGCAAAAGGCATGCACATGCTGCCCAGCACCACCCAGTATTTGGGAATGATGTCCACTGTGTGGTGCCTTATAACCACATACCAGTGAACTGAGTTGTTCAAGACATGAAATAAACATCAGTGTCCACAGAACTTCAGGAGGAGGAAGGAGACATCTCTGTATTTGTGTGGCAAGCTAAACCTGACACTTAGCTCCAGATCACATCTAAGAGCCTACTTCACCATGAAAAGCAAGCAACAATTACCCTACGGAACCTGACTACCCCAGATAATTACTGGCCAGTTGAGTACCAGATGGAGGGTGGGAAGTCTATAGTTGGTGCTGTTGTGGCATGCCGGGCAGTACAGTGTCGTCTAGGGACATTCAGTCAAAACAGCCAATGTGCCAGACATCAAGGGGTCTGTTTTGGGACCGGCTCTGTTCAATAGCTTCATTAACGACTTAGATATTGGCATAGAAAGTACGCTTATTAAGTTTGCAGATGATACCAAACTGGGAGGGATTGCAATTGCTTTGGAGGACAGGGTCATAATTCAAAAAGATCTGGACAAATTGGAGAAATGGTCTGAGGTAAACAGGATGAAGTTTAATAAAGACAAATGCAAAGTGCTCCACTTAGGAAGGAACAATCAGTTTCACACATACAGAATGGGAAGAGACTGTCTAGGAAGGAGTACAGCAGAAAGGGATCTAGGGGTTATAGCGGACCACAAGCTAAATATGAGTCAACAGTGTGATGCTGTTGCAAAAAAAGCAAACATGATTCTGGGATGTATTAACAGGTATGTTGTGAGCAAGACACGAGAAGTCATTCTTCCGCTCTACTCTGCACTGGTTAGGCCTCAACTGGAGTATTGTGTCCAGTTCTGGGCACCGCATTTCAAGAAAGATGTGGAGAAATTGGAGAGAGTCCAGAGAAGAGCAACTAGAATGATTAAAGATCTTGAGAACATGACCTATGAAGGAAGGCTGAAAGAATTGGGTTTGTTTAGTTTGGAAAAGGGAAGACTGAGAGGGGACATGATAGCAGTTTTCAGGTATCTAAAAGGGTGTCATAAAGAGGAGGGAGAAAACTTGTTCACCTTAGTCTCTAAGGATAGAACAAGAAGCAATGGGCTATAACTGCAGCAAGGGAGGTTTAGGTTGGACATTAGGAAAAAGTTTCTAACTGTCAGGGTGGTTAAACACTGGAATAAATTGCCTAGGAAGGTTGTGGAATCTCCATCTCTGGAGATATTTAAGGCGTCAAGAAACTTTATCTTTGCATCCCGTCCTGAGGTGACACGTACCCAGTCAAAATGGGGATAGTTGAAATCCCCCATTATTATTGAGTTTTTTTAATGTTTATAGCCTGTGTAATCTCCTTGAGCATTTCACAGTCATTATCACCATCGTGGTCAGTAATATATCCCTACTGCTATATTATTATTATTAGAGCATGGAATTACTATCCATAGAGATTCTATGGTACAGTTTTGTTCATTTAAGATTTCTACTTCATTTGAGTCTATACATTCTTTCACATATAGTGCCACTCCTCCACCAGCACGACCTGTTCTGTCCTTCCGATATATTTTGTACCCTGGTATTACTGTGTCCTAAGTTCCCTGTAAGCTGCACAGCTATGCAGCAGCCTATTTAGTGCCGCACAGGCACTCAGGGAACCCGCCCATCCGGGACCTGCCGTGGCCAGGGGAGAGGTGCCCTCCCCCGGCCCCAACCCAGCCCTGGACCTGCCACGGCTGTGGGAGAGGCGCCCCTCCCCTGGCCCCAACTTAGCCTGGCCCCCAACCTGCCACAGCCAGGGAAGGGGTGCCCCTCTCCCAGCGCCAACTCAGCCCCGGACCTGCCACAGCCAGGGGAGGGGCAGCCCGAACCCAGCCCCAGCCCGGACCCGCGGTGGCTGGGGTCAGGGCGCCCCTTCCTCAGCCCGAACCCAGCCACGGCCCGGACCTGCCGTGGCCAGGAGAGGGGTGCCTATCCCACAGCCCCAGCCCCTGAGGTGCCGCGGCAGGGAGAGGCGCCTCTCTCCGTTAGCCCAGGTCCTGCTGCATGGAGAGAGAGCTGGGGAGAGTCATCTTTCCCAACTGTCTCCCCGGAGCACCTCCTGCACTCCAAACCCCTCATCCCTGGCCCCACCCCAGAGCCCGCACCCACAGCCAGAGCCCTCAACCTTCCCACACTCCAACCCTCTGCCCTAGGGTGACCAGACAGCAAGTGTGAAAAATCAGGACGGGGTGGGTGTAGGGGGGTAATAGGAGCCTATATAAGAAAAAGACCCAAAAATTGGGACTGTCCCCTATAAAATCGTGACATCTGGTCACCCTACTCTGCCCCAGCACTGAGCCCCTCAGCCCCAGCTCCACCCTGGAGCCCTCACCCCCCCACACACACCCCAACCCTCTGCCACAGCCCTGAGCCC
This sequence comes from Terrapene triunguis, assembly GCF_002925995.2. Classification (NCBI taxonomy): domain Eukaryota; kingdom Metazoa; phylum Chordata; order Testudines; family Emydidae; genus Terrapene; species Terrapene triunguis. Next base: position 67,265 of record NW_020664978.1, on the reverse strand, counting down.
TTCATCCCTGGCACCACCCCAGAGATTGCACCCCTAATTGGAGCCCTCACAACCCTGCACCTCAACCCTCTGCCCCAGCCCTGAGCCCCCTCCCACACTCCAAACCCCCTCAGCCCCACCTCCATCACATGAATTTTGTTATGCACACCAATCTGAAGGTGATGTGTCACACACCACCTCCATATTGATGCAAATAACAAAATTCATTTTACACATGTGTGGGGAAAATTACAGGGAACACTGACTGTGTCCCACTGATTATTCTCATTCCACCAAGTTTCTGTGATGCCTATTATATCAATATCCTCATTTAATAGGAGGCACTCTAGTTCACCCCTCTTATTATTTAAACTTCTAATATTTGTATATAAGCACTTTAAAAACTTGTCACTTTTTAGCTGTCTGCCATTACATGATGTAACTGAATGGGACTCGCTTTCATTTGACTGTTTCTCATCAGATCCTGTATTTTATCATCTTCTATCCTCTCCTCCTTACTAGGACATAGAGAATCTCCATTAATAGAGCCTCCCCTAAGGGATGTCTGTGTCCAAACCACGTGCTCCTCCGCATCTGTCGACTTTCCCCCCAGACCTTAGTGTAAAAACTTCTCTACAACCTTTTTAATTTTAAGTGCCAGCAATCTGTTTCCGTTTTGGTTTAGGTGGAGCCCATCCTTCCTGTTCAGTCTCCCCCTTTTCCAAAAGTTTCCCCAGTTCCTAATAAATCTAAACTCCTCCTCCCTACACCATCATCTCATCCACGCATTGAGACCCTGCAGTTCTGCTTGTCTAACTGGTCCTGCGTGTGGAACTGGAAGCATTTCAGAGAATGCTACCATGGAGGTCCTGGACTTCAATCTCTTACCTAGCAGCCTAAATTTGGCCTCCAGGACCTCTCTCCTATCCTTCCCTTTGTCACTAGTACCTACATGTGGCACGACCACCTGCTCCTCCCCAGCACTACACATAAGTCTAACTAGATGTCTCAAGAGATCTGCAACCTTCGCACCAGGCAGGCAAATCACCATGTGGTTTTCCCGGTCACCGCAAACCCAGCTATCTGTGTTTCTAATGATCGAATCCCCATAACTATTACCTGTCTCTTCCTAATAACTGAAGTTCCCTCCCCCGGAGAGGTATCCTCAGTGCAAGAGGATACCACATCATCATCTGAGTCCCAACTATGGGATCATTTCCCTCTGCTCCAGTTGGATGTTCTCCTTCCCTGAGACTTTCATCCTCCTTAACAGCACAGAGGCTGTCAGACTGTGGGATGGGCCCATTCTACTGTGTGCCGGAAAGTCTAATCTATGTACCTCTCTGTCTCCCTTAGCTTCTCCAGTTCAGCCAGTCTGGTCTCCAAAGCCCATACACAGTCTCTGAGGGCCAGGAACTTAGCGTTAGGAAAACAAATATGCACTGTGACGGGTTCCCCCCAGGGTGCCACCTGAAACTGGGGTACCACTGAGCCCTCTGACCCACCAGCCTTGGCTCCCTCTCACACTGTGCTGCTGTGACAAGCTGCAGACATGCTCCTGATCTTACACTTCCACCAGCATACACACAGGTAGGGACATACCGACCCAGCTGCAGTTACATGCAGGCTCTCTGACCAGCCACTGCATGTGACCCAACAATAGAGAGACTACAGCCAAAATAATCATCAGCTTCCCAGCCTAGCACCCTAGAGCTGTACCATCCTGCCCTGGTCCAAACCCCAACCAGTACGAATTTATTGTCCAATTCACCTCCCCCTCAATGTGGAGAGGAATATGCAACTGCCTTTGCCCCTTGAGCTATGATTTCCCATGCATTTCACTCAAACTCACTGGTTTAGATAAAGCAAAAACAAGTTTATTAACTACAAAAGATAGATTTTAAGTGATTATAAGGGATAGCGAATAGATCAAAGCAGATTACCTAGCAAATAAACAAAAATGCACACTAAGGTTAATATACTAGATACATTGGATATGAATTAGCAGATTCTCACATAAACTGATGGTACCTTGGTATTACTGTGTCCCACTGAGTAGCCTCATTCCACCAAGTTTCTGTGATGCCTATTATATCAATATCCTCATTTAATACAAGGCACTCAAGTTAACCCATCTAAGCAGCAGTTCCTCAGAAAAGGACCTGGGGATTACAGTGGACAAGAAACTGGATATGAGTCAGCAGTGTGCCCTTGTTGCTAAGAAGGCCAACAGCATATTGGGCTGCATTAGTAGGAGCATTGCCAGCAGATCAAGGGAAGTGATTATTCCCCTCTATTTGGCACTGGGGAGGCCGCACCTGGAGTATTGCATCCAGTTTTGGTCCGTCCCCCCCCACTACAGAAGGGATGTGGACAAATTGGAGAGAGTCCAGCAGAGGGCAACAAAAATGATTAGGGGGCTGGGGCACATGACTTACGAGGAGAGGCTGAGGGAACTGGGGTTATTTAGTCTGCAGAAGAGAAGAGTGAGGGGGGATTTGATAGCAGCCTTCAACTACCTGAAGGGGGGGTTCCAAAGAGGATGGAGCCAAGCTGTTCTCAGTGGTGGTAGATGACAGAACAAGAAGCAATGGTCTCAAGTTGCAGTGGGGGAAGTCTAGGTTGAATATTAGGAAACACTATTTCACTAGGAGGGTGGTAAAGCACTGGAATGGGTTACCTAGGGAGGTGGTGGAATCTCTATCCTTAGAGGTTTTTAAGGCCCGGCTTGACAAAGCCCTGGCTGGGATGATTTAGTTGGGGTTGGTCCTGCTTTGAGCAGGGGATTGGACTAGATGACCTCCTGAGGTCCCTTCCAACCCTGATATTCTATGAATCTATGATTATTTAGACTTCTAGTATTTGTATGTAAGCACTTAAAAAAACTGTCACTTTTTAGCTGACTTCAGACCTGACTTGAGATTTAGACTTAGAAGTCTCCTCTGGAGCTAATCATATAGTTTCTCTTATCTGTGTTAATGGCAACTTAGAGTGATAAATTCATCTAATGGGCCAAATTCAGAGGTGCTATAAGGCAGCATCTCTTATAGATTAGTAAGTGAGTGAGTCTAAATTGGTGTAACATACATGCTGAGGGGACTGTGTAAGCTATATGCTTACTTAGGCCCCAGCTATCCTACAAATAGAGCCATATTAAGGGACTCAGGTACAACACACTTCTGAGTTATAGGATAGGCAGACCTTAACTGTGGTTCTGTAACATGACTAAAGCTTTGGTCATGTCTATGCCTTAGCCTGGTTACAGAACAGTATTAAGGGCCTATGTATGGTTCAAACTGGAACCATGGCAGGGGACAACCATGTTGTATGACTGGGTTTTCAGAGGTAGAAGTATCTAATGTAAGTTGACTCTTGATCTTTCCTGTTAATTTAGCCTAAGTCTATACATTAAAAGCAGCAGTAACATGATTAGAATGAGCTATTAGGAAAGCAAAAAAAAGGCTGGACTGAATTCTAGTAAAATACAGAATTAGCCTTCTGCCCAGGATGCCCATCAACTTTCCTTCCTCTGATGCAGCTGAATGTCCGGCTTGCCTTCCACTATGTTAGAGACATGGTGCCCTTCTATAGGTTTGTGAGGCCTCTTACACATATTTCTGACATTTCAAAGGACTATAGCTGGTAGAAGTCCCATTTCTTGAAATGTCACCAAATATCTATTCTCCTCCCTGTTCACTACTCTGCCTGTGCCTCCTCTCTCAACAGCCATAGGGATGTGAAGGGAAAAACAGTTTAGTGCCTGCTACTTGATTTAGCATCTGACAGTCTCTCAGTGGCCCTTACAAAGTATGAGTGTTAGGAGAGGAGGGCTGGTAACAATCTCTGGGTCAAGTTTCCTGGAGTTTTGTTAGTGCTGAAGAGTCGCTTATGTCCATATAGCCTGAGCCCAGCAAAGCCCTTCAAACAAGATTCACTACACTCTAGCTGCTCCTCTACATCTGCCTTTCAACCCCACCCACACAGACATACATTCTACTTCTACGGTCTTTCTCACAGAAAATGCTGCTCTGACTAGGATTGTGTCTGTTTTACGGGGACCCTGTCACAAAGACATTTTCTCTAATCAGAGAGGCGTTGTATCTAAATGCAAGTTACTTTCACAAAAATCCAAACTGGTAACTAGGAAACAGAGCAAGAAACATTTTCACTTTTCTCCAATCCATTCATGACTTTAAACACTAATCCCCTTTGTACCTCTCCTCCAGAGCCAGTCCAAACCTGCAGCCCCTTCAGTCTGGTACAGAGCTTCTGCAAGCTTCATTTAAAGAGCAGAGAAGAAAAACATGAAAGAGAATTGGAAAAGAGTAGCCTTTCTTCCTGTCCCAAGCTCGGTCTGGAGTGGAGAACTGTGTTTGTATGTTCTGTATCTTTGGAGCAGTGTAGAGACAGGGCTTTCAGTAAGAGGGACTGCCTGTCTGTCACAATCCAGAGCATTCATCCGCAAACACTGCTCTCCATTCAGAGGCTGCCAGGCTTGGGTGCAGACTGAACCAGAGAAACTGAGAGAGGCTGAGGAGGGAACTGAGGTGGGGGGAGGGTGTGAAAGGAGACAGAGGGGAGAAGAAGGGGGGGGCTAAGAATTGTGAACAGAACAGACACGAGAGAAGTTACTTTATAAGAAGAGAGAAGAAGACAGACAAGAAGTGAGAGGAGAGGAAGTGGGAGAAGAGAAAAGGGACAAGAGGGGGAAATCAGAGAGCTAAGAATACATAAAGCAGGGGAGGATTACACAGGGGGTCTTATGCGGTTTTATCATGGGGACTGCATCTTGGTAAAGCAATGAGGTGGACACTTCCACTCCCCCATCCTCATTCACAGGCCCATTAGTGAGCACCCAACATCCTTGTGACAGCTACAGAAACTGTTTACATGGAACAAATCATGTCAGGAAACTTTATTTTTAACTGACTTTAATTAGGTACATTTTGTCCTTGCAGGCCACAGTGCTTACAGACACCAGCATCTTCAGCATTAAATATAAAACTCACTTCACTCACTGTTTCCTCCATAACTCACCAAGACCCCATATTCAAAAAACAGAGTCCCTGCAGAAAGGGAAGGAGAGATTCTCATGTTACCCTTAATAATCTGGGAAGCTCACATACCAGTGTGCTGGCCATGGCAAAAGAATACATCGACGGTTGGGAGGAAAAAACAAGAAACCAAAACCACACTACACTGACCTTTGTTCTTAATTTCATCCATCCACACAGGTGTTCAGTTCTTCTCCCTTGCCTGCCCTGCTGCCCAGCCCCCTGGTTACTTTCTCCCTGTTCCCTTGCCCAGGCATCCCAGAGACCTGACTCCCCGCTCCTTTGTGTATATTGCCCAACTGTTTGATTCTTCTACTATCCAGCACGTGCTGTCTGGCTGTCTATCCCCCTGAACGTACTGCCCAGACAGTTGGTTGCCTTCTCCACTGGACATTTCTCTCCCTCTAGTAACTCATGATAGTGGAGGGCAGCTCCAGTCCTGCCAAAGAACTCATTCACCAAGGGTGGCTCACATTTTCCTTCACATAGCATCAGTCTCCAGTGAAGACAACTTTGTTAATTCCTTCTTGTTTCCAGCTCTTTCTACAGGCATCGAAAGAGCTGAACCAAAGAGCAGCCAATATCAAGTGATCTGCTAGACCTCCAGTGACTAGCACTCTAGTGCAAAACCTTAGCAGTGACCTCACCAACGTTAAGGCAGAGTAACTTCCAAGATGTATGGAACATCTGAAAGCCGCATGTACCCATCTGTTGACACAAGAGAATCTGAGACTACCATTGAAGTTTTGTGCCCAAGGGGAAGTTTGATGAAACAGAGATATGTGTTGTTTTTTTGGTACTTGTTGGAAGTGGAAGCAGAAGCCTTATGCAGGTAACCCAGGCTTAGGAAAAAAGGGGTGAAAAAGGCTTGATTTCTTTGCCATTGATTTCAGGAAGGGAGGTAGGTAGGTAAGTGCATCATGGGAGGCTAATGCCATGTTCCCATAACCACTCGCACAAACGTTTTGGTCCATAAGGAATTGCAAGCCCAACCTAAAATTCCACTCGGCTCAATGTACTATGGAATAGCTACCCACAGTGCAGCGTTCTGTGCTTTGATGCAAGCCCTGCTAGTGAGGATGCGCTCCATCGACACAATGAGCATAGTGGGGACACGCAACATCAATTTGCTTAAATCGGAGGCTCAATGTCGATTTACATAAAATCGACAACTTTGTAGTGTAGACATGCCCTTAAGGTGGGAAACTGAGGCAAAGGCCACTGCCCAGTGCACTGTGGGGTTGGGTTTTTGCTTATGGCTGCATGCTTTTGAATGTGGTTGTGGTATTTTCTCAAACTATTGCTTGGTGCTAGGGTGACCAGACGTCCCGATTTTATAGGGACAGTCCCGATATTTGGGGCTTTGTCTTATATAGAGTCTGATTACCCCCCACCCCCGTCCTGATTTTTCACACTTGCTGTCTGGTCACCCTATTTGGTGCCCTTTCTTTTTTATTAAAAGTTTTCTTTTGTTACACAGACTCAGTGCATGCGAGAGGGGAAATATTGACTCTTAAAGCTGCCCAGGGGTGGTGCTAAGCTTTCCCCGTTTACTGGGTGGGGGCTCAAGCCAGTTCTGTTTTGTATTGTTAAGAGGAACCCCTAGATACTGAACCCAGCCCTTGTTGCTGTCGACTCCACCTGGTGGAAGAGTTACAAATCCACGAGCGAATACACCAGAACTAAGACATGTACTGGGGATGGTAAATTACCTTGGTTGATAGCTACAAGACCTTTCTACAGTGACAAAACCACTGAATTAACCTTTAAAGTCCAACACTTCTTGGCTATGGGAACTGTTGTATTAATTTAGAGGGCATATATGGGCCAAAGGTGCTAACGTAATCAAGTCACTGTCCAATATTAAACAATGTTAAAAAAGGTTCAGGGTCTGATATACAGAGACCACAGCCTTTTTAGCATCACAGCAAACATAACATTAAAAATCTTTGTAACCTTTTATTAACAATGAAGAAAAGAGCGAGAAAAACAGTTAACACAATTTAAATTTAAAGTATAAAGCAAGGCTTTAATATTAACATCCCTTGTTCCCCTTCCCTTTAGCTGCAGAGGGTTTTTAGTAGGAAAAAAATCCTTGTTTGACAAGTAGATGCCAATAACTGTCCTGTGGGGGAAATGAGACATTCATTGAGATGGGCTGGAACTGTTGTTGTTATTAAATTCCAATCCTGTTTCACCCCAGCTGGTGTTTGGGATTTAGCTGGAGCAGGTAAAGGTGGTGATGTCAGGAACGGAGCTGAGGGGCTGAAGCCCCAGCTCTCTCCCAGGTCTAAAGCCCCCCCAGCTTCACCCAGAGCCCTGACTCCCCCCCACCTTGCAGCCCCAACCCCCCGTGGCTGAAACATACCCACAAGTGAATGAAGAAGCTGAGAGAGCTCTACAGACAGACAGCAAAATCCTGCAGCAGGAAAATCCACTCCTTGCTCTTCTGAGCTATAGATTAACACTGATAACGGCTACTGGATACAGTCCAGCACAATTCCTGATGGGAAGACAACTCAGAACTACTTTTCTGACATTGGCAAAGAATCTATTTCCAAAGTGGTAGACATGAAGAGAGTAGCCAAACTGGATAAAAAAAAATCAAAAGGAGCTTATGAACACACACAGACATCAGTCAGAGAACTACCGGGTCTATAAACTCATGACCATATTTGTGTCAAACTGGATGGAGATAAAGGATGGAGAACTCTAGCTGTCATAAAGAAAAAGACTTCAGCACCCAGATCATATGTGATTGACGTAGACAGTGGACTGTTCAGTAGAAACCATCAACATCTTCTGTTTGTTCCTTACAATGAAATAGCAACAGAACAAATTCTACAGATAGAAGAATAAGAAGGAGACAACTCAAAGATTCCAAAATGACTTGAGACAGTCATTGAAAATAATAGACAGCTGACCAAGTTGTTATACGTTCAGGTCGTGTAATTAAAACACTGGTATGATTCAGAGACACTTAACAGACTAATAGTACTGAACTTCAAAGTGTAAATTTTTTAATAGATAGGAATTTAAAACTTAAAGGGGGAGATGCAATGGAATGCTAAAACTGTAGTATACTGTTAGGCTATTAGGTATTACATATGTAACATAACTTACCTTAGCTGGTAACAACCATACCAGGCAGTGCATAAAGTATCCCACAGAGAACATAATCTAGTACAGTGATACTCAGACCTCAGTGGTTCAGGAGTCAAATTAGCGATCAACATTACCCAAAAGAGCTACACTAGTGTGAAGTCATTGTTTCATTTACTCTCTCTCATATATATATATATATATATATTAATATATATATTAATTCTCACAGCAAAATGACTGACCAAGTATTCTACAATTGGTTAATAACAGAGTAAAAGCATCCTGAATGGTTAATAACTTAGATTGATTAATAATTAAATCACACAGTGTTGTAATATCATGTGCTGCAAAGAGCCCCAGGAGACAGATTAAAGGGCCACTTGTGGCTCCTAAGCCTCAGTCTGAGTATCACTGCTCTAGACCTCTCTCTATGATGAAAGCTCTGTATTCAGTCCATATCTGGTACAGGAGCCTGACCTGATAGTAGCAGCCTTGCAATCTACTGTATACAAGAACTGTATGACACTAACTGTTACAAATCAAAGTATTTGTGTTTATTAGATTATGCTTCATAATAATGTAAATGTGTAGCCCCATTTAAGTATGCAGCCTTGGGTACTAGGATGGCTCCCCAACATGCCAACCTCTTCACCATAGGCCACCTTGAAGAAGAATTTCTGGACAAATGTACCATGAAACCAATGATATAACTGAGATATGTCAATGCTATTTTCATCCTCTGGACAGATGGCTTAAACTCCTTCATAGATTTCCATCACAACTTCAACAACCACCACCCGTCCATTATAATAAATAATATAATATATGGAGATATCCTATCTCCTAGAACTGGAATGGACCCCAAAAGGTCATTGAGTCCAGCCCCCTGCCTTCACTAGCAGGACCAAGTACTGATTTTGCCCCAGATCCCTAAGTGGCCCCCTCAAGGATTGAACTCACAATGCTGGGTTTAGCAGGCCAATGCTCAAACCACTGAGCTATCCCTCCCCCCTGGGTACCACCACCCATCCATTAAACTCTCTGTGGAACACTCCCACACTAGCATCAACTTCCTGGACATCACAATCAACTTCAACAATGGAACTCTACAGACAACCCTATACAAGAAGCCCACAGCTCACCACATCTACCTTCATAGACCCAGTAACCACCCCAAACACACCAAGAAATCCGTTATCTACAGCCAGACACTCAGATATTACAGAATATGCTCCAAGGAGAAAGTCCAGAATACACACCTTAACACACTCAAAACCACCTTCACCACACTATGTCTGACCTATCAGTCCTTGTTCTTAAGGGAAACCTGCACAACATTTTCAAAAGATGAGCCTTGGAGCTTAACTTCATAATTCTGTTAGACACTAAAAATCATGGACTGAACAGAGACACTGGATTTATGGCTTATTACAACAATCTGTAACCCACTAACCCCTCTTTTTGTACTGTAACTGCAGAGGTGTTACCAAGCCAATATATTTTGAATGGTCCCTTACTTATGCTAAACTTTCTGTTCCACCTTGAATTTAGCTGTGATGCTTAGAGTACCTTTCCCAGACCTGAAGAAAAACTCTGTGTAGCTCAAAAGCTTGTCTCTTTCACCAACAGAAGTTGGTCCAATAAAAGATATTACCTCACCTACTTTGTCTCTCTAGCCCCATTGAAAGTGCTTTTCAGTAATCTATGATGACACACATATTATAAACACCTCCATAGAATGAAACCCTCTCTCTACGGTAACGCTTTGGGCCCTCTCCGAGCCTCTGCATTAGTACCTCTTTGCTGATCTGCGACCCTCCCCCCAAAAACAATCAGGTCTCAGTTCCCCCCCATTGGTTCTGCCCTCTAGTCCCCCCAATCGGCCCACCCCCATCTGCCCAACTCCCCGCATCAACTGTGCCCCCCACCTCCAGCCTCACCTCTGGTCTAGTGATGTTCTTCATACCCCTCTCCAAGGCTGGGAGCTAGGTAGGGCTGCAGCAGGGTCCCCCCCTTCCATGCAAGGGGAACAGCTCTATGGGTTCTTCACCTCTCTCCCCAGCCTCAGGCCAGGTGTTACAAGGAGGGAGGTAAGGAGGGTGGAGGTGCCAGCCTTGCTCACAGAGGGGGAGGAGGGACTGGAGCTGTAGAGTTCTGTTTGCTCCCTCCCTCCTTCCTGTGAGGATGGATAGTTCCTCCACTCCTCCCCCCTCCCATCCTGTGCGAATATGCTAGGGTCCTGGGAGTGGGCAATACCTTTATGCTTCCTGAGCAGCTGCTTCCCAGAAGGCATGAAGAAACAGCTCATGCCAGGTGGCTGATCAAAGGGAAGGCCCCTGGGGACTGGATCTGGTCCATGGGCTGCCATCCTGGGGTGCAGCTCCCTAAAGCTCCTGCGTTCATCTGGCCCTAGGCATGGGTGGAACTGTGCCCAAACTCCCTTAAAGAGGCCAGCTCATGCCCTTGTATGGATAAGGCCTTTTCCTGTAGCCATATTGTAAGGTCTGAGGCCTTTGTCTGCAGTCATATTAGGAAAGGTGCAGCCATGAACTAAGAAACAGGAAGTCACATCCTCACATTCCATCTAAATTACATTAAAACAATGTAATATCAAGCTGTTAAGAAGGTGATCCTGTCTTAATAGTACCCACTATCACCAGACAGAAACAGATCTTAAGAATGTTAAAGAAAACTTTGTTTGATAGCATCCTGTCTGGCAAGAAATCACTTATCAACAGTTGTGCTTGTAAAATCTATACGTCTATGTTTTGCCTTTATGGTCCCTA
>NW_020664978.1:30371-41341 GCF_002925995.2 Terrapene triunguis | reverse complement strand
CGCCCCCCAAATGCTAGTGCCTAGGCGACTGCCTAGGTCGCCTAATGGGTTGCACCGGCCCTGCAGCCAGGAACAGAACTGCTAAGGCCCTGTAGCTCCTTTTATCTGAGCCTGCTGGGCTCTGACTGGCTGATGCTAGCCCTTCTAGCCCTTGAAGGACCAGTTCTCTCTAGCTTTCGAGACAGCTGCTCCAGTGAAGTCTCTCTAAGCAGGCCTGAGGACTCACCTTTGCTGCTCTTTTCCTTCAACCTCGCTGCTTCCTGGGGGTGTAGCAGCGCAGTAGTGCCTCTAGCAGGGGCCACAAAGGCCTGGTACACCCTATTACAGGCCCCCTAGTACATACTGTCTTTAATGACAAGATCCACATTCTAGATTTTCCACCGGACCTCTACCTCATTCTGTGCCCAGAAAGGACACGGCTCAGCAAATGAAGGAAAGTGTTCAATATTTCTTTTTAAATTCAATACTTTCTCTGCTAAATACAGAATTATTAATTTACTCAGAGACCTTTCTCTGTTATCACCATATATCTGAATATGAGAAATACAGAGTTTATCTTCACATCTTTGTGACATAGGGAGGTATTATTAGCACCATGTAACAGAAGGGGAACTTAGGCAAAAAAGGATTAAGGCCAAATTTGCATGGACACTCAGTAAGTGGATGCACAACTTGAAAATAATAATAGTACCTTATATAGTGCTTTTCATCCATGGGTTTCAAAGTGCTTTATAAAGGAAGTATCATTATTCCATTTTACACATGGTGAAACTGAGTTGGAGAGGTGAACTGACTTGTCCAGTAGGCCAATGGCAGAGCTGGGAGTAGAATCCAGGTCTCCTAAGTCCCAGTCCAGCACTCTGTCTGCTAGGACACATTGCCATATTTGAGGCAATTTGGACCAATTTTTCAGAAGTGATGGGTATCCATGGCACCCACTCACTTCAGTTGCACTTCTGAATGCTCAACAATTCTAAAAACAAGGCTGACAGTTTGAAGCTGGGCACCCAATCATTGATACATCTAAAATTAGTGGATACTTATGCAACTTTGGCCCTTAATCTTTCTAGGAGTCATTTCCCAGCTGACACTATAGGCTGGTGGATTAGAGTTAAATCTGGAAGTCAGGGGACTGGTTCCAACACCAACTTGCTATGAAACCTTGGATGAGTCACTTGCTCTTCTGGAGCATGTGTTTCACTATCTGTAAAACAGAGATAACAAGAACTGCAAACATTCTGGTTTAAGTGACTTGCCTAGCATGTCACAGGAAGTCTGCAGCAGATCCAGGCATATTGACGTGCAATTAACTGCCTTAGATACAAGATCATTCTTCCTTCTTACAGTCCCCTTCCTTATTCACTACACACCTTCCAACTTGGGCAGCAAATGAGGCAGGGGCCCTACAGACAACAGCTAGTCTCATTCAGTACACTACCCTGAATCATTCACTGAGCACTGTCCACTTTGAGCATAGCATGAAGAAGTGGACCTGTGAAAAAATTGTATGTGATCACCGAATCATAGGGTTAGAAGGGACCGCAAGTGTCATCTGGTCTAACCCCCTGCCAAGATGCAAGATCACATAATTAAAGTCTCTACCATAATGCACATGCACACGGGGGAAGAAGTAACCTTGATTATAATATTTCCTAACTTTTGAGTGCTCGGTTTTTCAACCTTAATATTCTTTTAAGATTGCATGTGAGGTATGGGACCACACACTGAATGAAGATTCCCCGAGCACCATCCATTATGTGCACTGAATAAAGCAAGAGTCCTATGGAAAAATAGTATGTGATCATATAACTAAAGACTGTATCGTGCATATGCACAAAGGGGCAAATATAGGTTGGCAAAGACAAGGTTAAATATAGGATTTCCTAATATTTCAGTGACTTTGCAACCTAAATAACTTTTTAACCATAGCTTTTGTGTATATATAATTATATACACATATACATACACACACACACGTGTGTGTGTGTATGTTTTTTAGATATATATATATATATATATAATGTGTGTGTATATATGTATGTATATAGATATATTTAAAAAAACACATACACAGGGCTATTAAAATCCTTCCAAGTCTAAATAAAGCTCTAATACCTATCCTATAAACTCCAAATGAAGTTACTAATTTAACCAGATTTCATCTTGAAACTTGAGCATACTATGCATTTCTGATGCCTCAGCTTTTACAACTGTCTCCTAGATCCTCTCCATTCCACTAAAACAGTCCCCAATAAAGTAATTGTAATCACTGCCTGTGACCCAAGAACTTCTTAATGTCAATTGACAAGGAGGTGCAGAGGGGTTACAGGCCTCACATGGGTCTGCTGTATACATTTTAGTTCACCAGAGAGAGTATCATGTGAGGTCTGTGTCACTCTGGTCATCAAAATCATTGTAAAATGTATATACAAATACTAGGTAAGGAGTTATGTATACATTCTGAAAATATGTTCTTTAAAAGTCTGTAGGTACTGGTCACCAGCAAAGGTGAAAACTGGTTTTCTGTCAGATGACAGATGTTTATTCATCTATCTGTTCACAAGTAAACAGAGTATTGCCTCATTCAGAATGGGCTTCTTACCACCAGTCTGAGCTGAATGCAGATAAAGAATTGTGAGGCCTTCAGAGAAAAAAAAATCTAACAGGAAGAGAAAAGCAGGAGGGGGGAAACCCTATCTGGTGGGCACACTTCAAAAGTTTTCTTAACTATATTTGGGGGCAGAGAAGACTCCCAAGCACCCTTCACTGAGAAAGTATAAAAATGAATAAGGGGTCTCAGCTAGCTTAGGTTGAAAACACTGAAGAGAACTTTGGGTGAGATAAAACTCCGTTAGCCTGGGATATATTTATAATGAAAACAAGAGTAAGTTTATTGTCAAAGATTCTAATAATTGTGAGTAAGAATATTGGGAACAAATGGTTACATATGAGACAAAATTTTAACACTTTCTAGAGACTAAATTTAACAGGTTAACTTCCTGTTTGCAGTGTTGTTGTAGCTGTATGGGTATGAGATATGAGAGAGAGAAAGTAGGGGAGCTAATATCTTTTATTGGACCAACTTCTGTTGGTGGAAGTTACAGGCTTTTGAGCTACGCAGAGATCTTCTTCAGGGAGATAGGTACTTCCCTCCTATATGGGAGGGAACCGTTTCCTCCTTGGCTTGGTCAAAGACTGTAAAGCATAATATTAATGGGTATCCATAGCTCCTTATGTAGTGTTAATGCAGACAATTTACAACAAAATTAATCACAAGCGTGTCATTAGCTTCCAGAAAATACCTTAGTTGATACACTTTTATAATACAGTAATATTGTATACAAGCAGTTGATTCAATTGCCTTTCATTTAGGATTCAGCCCCCCAGTCTTTATAGACCAGTAAACCTTTGCAATGTATTCTTTTAAAAGTAAAACTCAGACCAAGCTACTCTCTCCCGCTGCAGGTTAGATGCCATGCTGTCTCCTCCCCCACTTGTTAGCTTGATATCTTTGTTTACCTAATTTGTAATTAGACTTTCTTTGTCTCTGCCTGATGACTGGGCTGGACAGAGAAGCAAATACATATTGCTTTGTCTAAGGCAGCCTGTGTTTATGCATTGCTTGCCAAACACATTTTAAGAATATAATTCTAGCACATATTTATAATTGTTTGTACATCCCTGGGCACGCACCATGCAAGAATATTAATGAGTGAATTATTAATTTTCCAATGATATATTTACATGATAACTTTTAGATACACATTATAAGCATAGTGAGTTGGGGTACATTGAATTGGTCACTCCTTACCTGATACCGGTGAGTTCCTTCCCCTCTGGCACTGGGATGCTATTAGGGTTGTAATTCCCCCATCACATAAAGAGATGGAGAAGTGGAGCTGGGTTACATATGAACAAGGAGAAAGCTACAGAGATACCCACTTCCCTTGTCAGAGGATGGAGGGAAATGGAGGAAAGAGTGGAAAGCCTCCAACAGTATCTCCTCCCCGTCAAGATACTTCATTGATGCCCTACGTTTTACCACATCAATTCACATTCTTTGTGTTGGCCTTTAAGAATCTTCACAGCTATACTTCTGTCGTCTTATATTTCCTCTTTTATGCACTATGCTTTGCGATTCAAGTCTCCTTGATACTCCTTTTGTCTTCTTCTCCATCCCCAACCCCATTAATCCCACGTCCCAGCAGCCAAGGCTGTGTAAAGGAGGATAGAAAGCCCCTTCCCAGCAGCCAGGGCAGAGAGGAGGATAAGAGGGAAAATAGGTTGAGCAGTGTCCATCTATGTGCCGGAAGATAGGAAAAGAGAGCAAACTTTGTCTTTAAATTGCCATGACATATTTCCAGTCCAAGTGATACAGATACTTTTAGATCTGGCAATTGACCTCCATCAGCACAAGCATAGACAAGCATCACACGAACAAGCATAGCCTACAAAAATAAAGAAATACTACTCTTTACACAGATAAAGCAACTCTGTGGCTTTAGTATTATTAAGATTTATACATCTGTGTAATGGGATGCAAAGATATGATCAGTAAATCAGAAGTTAACTTTCACCCAACTTCCCCTTCTCTTTACACAGGGGCTGAGAAGGGAAGACTATAAATATGGCTTGCTTGGGAGGCAGAGGCAAGAGAATACCTTCAAAAAGGGAAGGTTCCACCCCCAGGGCTAGAAAGACTTTGCTGAACCTCTTACCTGGGGAGTTTTATTGTTAACTTTCTGATTATATTACATTATTTTACTTTTTTTTGTGGGGGTGGGGGGGTGGGAGGGGTTGTTACAAGCATTAATCCTTGAGGTAGAGACTTGGCTGATTATAAGTGTTTTTTCTCCTGTGTCATTCCATAATCTTGCAGTCCCTTTCATGCAGACTGTTAAAACACTCTAGTGGGTGTAGAGTTTCTCACATAAGGGCCTCCAGCTTCATATGTTGCTGTTTCCTCTCTGGAACCCAACATTTTCATATGATTCCACCAAACAAACAATAAGACACTAACGTCAGAAAAAGTCAGAGTTAAGATTGTCTGCAAAATCTTAATTCTGCCCTCTTGTGTATACACATTATGACACAGTTTCTCAATTAATATCTTATACTTGTGATTACCCAATAGATTTGCAACCAGGAGTGCAGGTCTCATTTGAACAAATCTATGCTATGTCAGAACCCAAAGCACTGAACCTCTGGCTCTGCCTAGATTACCAAACCTTGAATCAAATCACAATTAGGAATCAATACTGCTGCCCCTAATTCCCAAGTTGCTAGATCACGTGGGGGCTGCCTGAACATTTACAAAGCTAGGCCTTCAGGGGCCTACAGCCTCATGTGTATTACAGTGGGAAATGAATGGAAAACAGCATTTAGGCTCTGTTATGGCCACTTCAAGTATTCAATAATGCCATTTGGTCTAACAAACGCTTGGGGCATTTTCTAACATTTCTTCAGTAATGTGTTACAGGATATATTAAACAAATATGCTGTAGTCTCTCTCGACAATATATTATTTTTTTCTGACAACCTAGAGCAGCATAATTTCCATGTCACGACATCTTAGAGAGACTATGTCAATATGGCCTTCATGCTAAATTAGAAAAATTTGCTTTTAATCAAACCACTATAGAGTTCCTGAGTTTTATCTTGTCTCCTGAAGGAATCAAGATGAATCCGTGCAAGGTGCAGGTGTTTGCACTTGCGTTGTGCCTCAAAATG
The DNA here is from genome assembly GCF_002925995.2 of Terrapene triunguis. NCBI lineage: Eukaryota > Metazoa > Chordata > Testudines > Emydidae > Terrapene > Terrapene triunguis. The sequence continues at coordinate 35,611 of NW_020664978.1, read as the reverse complement.
TACATGACCTGCAATGCTCTTTTTAGGCTTTTCCAACTTTTATCGTCAGTTCATCCCAAACATCTCAAAGCAAATCACACCTCTCACAGCCCTACTCCACAAGAATGTTCAGTTCCATTGGCCTCATGAGGTCCAAACTGCTTTCAAACAATTAAGGCTAGCCTTTACTACTGCTCCTATACTGGTTCACCCGGACACCATGCAGTTGTTTGTTGTAGAAGCAGACACCTCCAGTATGGTGACTGAAGCAGTACTTTCACAAAGACAAGGGGCAGAGCAGATTTTACACCCTGTGCTTATTATTCCCAGAAACTCAATCTTGCAGAGAAGAAATGTGAAATCCTGGACAAAGCACTTCTAGTAATCAAAAAAGCCTTCAAAGAATGGCATCATCCCCTCGAGGGGATGTCTTTTTCACGGTTCAACTTCATTATCTCCTACCATCCTGGCAAAGACTTAGAAATGGCAAAGCTGCTACCTTATCCCAAAAGGGAGAATATTACACCAATCAAAAGGGTCTGAGCCAGGAAATTTCTCACATACTTAAACCCCATAATTTCCTGAATGTTGCCACCCCACAGGATTTATTTTCTATAATCCATTCTGCCTCTGCTTTGAGAATACCTTCTGATGAGTTAGCCACACTAAACAAAGAACCACATGACACTCAGGAGAGAGTCATGTTTCTGAAGGGTCATATCTACGTTCCCCTTGGTCCCCTACATGTGGAGGCACTACAAGTGTGCCATGACTTCCTGCTAGTGGAACATCTGGGGCACCTTAAAACCCCATGTTTGGTATCCTGTTTCTTCTGGTGACTCCAAATATATTCTACAACATAGTTGTTTGTTGCTTCCTGCAACATGTGTGCTCCTGCCAAAACACCACATGATAAACCCCAACAAGGGCTTCAGCAACTATCGCATTAGATTTTATTATAGAACTGCCAGGGTCCAGTGGGTTTACAATCATCTTCACAGTTGCAGACCACCTTACAAAAATGGCCCATTTTGTTCCCGGTATCCAAAGAAACAGTCCAGCTATGGATAACCGATGTTTGTCCATATCCATGGTCTCCCAAATAACGTTATCTCTGATTGAGGGATGCAATTCATCTTTTGATTCTGGTGGGAGGCACTGCAAATTCTGGGGGTCCATATATGCCTCTCCTCTGCATAACATCCTCAGACCAATGGTCAAACAGAGTAAGTAAACAAAATCTTGGAACAGTATCTATGATGCTACACCAACTACCATTTGGATGATTGGTCCTCACTATTACCATACGCAGAACATGCTTCCACAGGTCAGAGCCCTTTCTTCGCAAACTACAAGTTCCACCCAAAATTACCTGTATCCTCATCCAATCCAGCAGCATCAGATTGGATTCAACAGATCCATCAGACTCAGGAGAGACTGAAGGGCCATCTTGAAAAAACACAACTGGATTATAAAAGGCATGCAGACCAGCACAGTCAACCAAGTCCCCCTTATTCAGTATGGGATAAGGTATAGCTCTCAACAAAACATCTTTGTACAGACAGACCTTCCTGCAAACTACATTCCTAGTTCCTGGGTCCCTATCGAATCTGATGACAAATCAACCCAGTCACCTTTGAGCTCCACCTGCCTCAACCCTCAGGATCCATCTGCTTTTCCATGTTTCAATGCGAAAACATATACAGAAAACCCCTTCCCTCAGTGGGAGCAACCACTTCCTCCACTGGTATGCGTGCAAGGCCATGAAGAGTACATCATTGATGAGGTCCTCGATTCCAAGTTTAAGTAGGACAAACTCTGGTACCTATTCAACTGGGAAGGGTATGGCCCAAAGGCGCGTACGTGGGAACTGGCAGAAAACATTCATGCCTCTACTCAAGGTGTTCCACAAAAACCACGGAGAAACCCAGTCCAGCACCCCCCCTAGGATACCCCTAGGGGAAAGGGTACTGTCATGACCCCATGGGTCTTGAACCTGGGTCTGCTGGGTTCCCAGTTGGCTGTCAGCTCCCTGCTCCCACCCAGCAGCTCACTACTAACTGATTGACCAAAGAGATGATGAAACCTGAAGCTACATCGGGAGGCTCCTCTGGGTCCTGATTGTAGGAACACCAGGACCTCTGACTGGATTTAAATAGGAAGCCCTGACCAAAGAGAGGCTCAGGAAGTTGTCTCCACAACTGGGCTCTACCTGGCTGCTATATCAGATCCTGCCTTCTCACCTCACTCCTGAATCCTGTTTCCCTCCTTTGCTCTTTGTTCCTGCTTTCCTGATCTGTTCCTGGTTCCTTACCTCTGGTCTCCAACTCTGGCTCCAACCCTTGGCTTGATTCCCCAAATCTGATTCTGGCTCTGACCCTGATTCCGATCCTTGACCTGATGCCCAACTCCAACTTGTGCTCCAACCACTAGAGCTGGCCACCTACATCCTGGCCCCAACAAGTGCATGTAAATGCCATGATCTTCAATTACTTATCTAGACATCTCCAGAACACGAGACACTTCCAGAAAACTGTTTCACACACCTTAGGACAGTGGTTCTCAAACTTTTGTACTGGTGACCCCTTTCACATAGCAAGCCTCTGAGTGCTAACCCCCTAATAAATTAAAAACACTTTTTTTTATATTTAACACCATTATAAATGCTGGCGGCAAAGCGGGATTTGGGGTGGAGGTTGACAGCTCGCGACCTCCCAGGTAATAATCTGGTGACCCCCTGAGGGGCCCCGACCCCCAGTTTGAGAACCCCTGCCTTAGGAGGTCCACTAGAGCAACATTTCTCTAATGCGGCCACCAGGGGCTTTTTGTGCAGCCACAACAGCCTCCTGGGTGGTGATGGGTGGGGGGCAAAGCATCGGCCCCTCCCACTTCCTCCTTTTTGCTCCTGGATACGCTGCCCTGCACTGCCTCTGGAGAGAGGTGGGGCACAATGCTGCAGGAGCAAGGTGAGTTCTTGACCCACATCGGGGGGAGGGGGTTTGAGCAGCAGGCTCCAGCGGTGGGACCTAAAGAACCTGGCCGTGTGGCCCCGGGCTCTGACCGTGGGGCAGCGGGTACTGACCCCCCTGGCTCTGGCTACGCAGCCCTGGCCTCCAGCTCTAGGCTGAGTGCAGCCCAGAATTTAGCTACTTCACAGATCTTGCCTTAACTGTCTAGCCCACTAATTTGTTGATTAAGGAGGTAGGTAGTAAACAATCTCACAACATAAAAGACGATTAACTATCAGACCATTAAGACTGTGTGTGTGTGAATGCATTCACTGAGGAGGAAAATGTGTACAGTGACAAGGGTAGGGTCAGTACTGCAGCAGCATCCAGTATGATGCCACATGGTACACATGCAGAAAATAGGGATGTAAAAGTTAAAATACTTACTCAGCAGACACTTTGGTCTTAATGGATGAGACATAAACTTGGAAATCATGAGACTGGTTCTGATATCAACTTCCTGTGAAACCCTCTATGAGTCACTCTCTCAGAGCCTCTACTTCACCACTTGTACAATGGGGATAACAACAAACTATATCTTAGCCTTGACCTAGACAGTGGTGACAGCGTTAGCCCTATGTAATGTATGCAGTCACATGAGGCCCTGTTCTTCCAGGGGTCTCAAAACACACTGACCTGACCCATCAGCTAGAGTGCTATCCTTGATTCTTTCTCTTGTCCTTTCGAACTCTGGTGCCAGAATTAGTGGAAGCCCTTCTCACATCATTGCTTGGAAAGCTGCATGTCAGCTCCACCTAGTGGCATTCTGATCCAAGTAGAAGTGCCACTTATTTTTGAGTCTGCACAGCCTTTAATAAGGTTAAGGAGTTCTGCAATCAGACAGGCGGCAGCAGGTGTGGTTATCAGGACACCCAGGTGGGAATGGACAACATCGTAAGTGGGGAGGAAGATGCATGGGGCCATGCAGATATTATTTTACCTAGAGCCAGTCCTGTCAAGCAGATTAGCTGCTCATGAACTAAATTTTGCCTTTAAAAATGCATTCAATTCTAGACTTTCTTATTGAATTCCAGTTTTACAGGGAACACTGTCCCAACTACCCCTGCCTCCTTAGGCAGACAATTTATTCTCAATGTTCACTTAATCTTGGGTTTTCTTCCACAGCTTTACTAGCATATTCCAACCCTAACCTATATGATCCATCTCTCTAACGTGTAGTGTACCAAATTCATCCCAAGTCAATGGCACTAGAGATTAATTTAGGTTTCAGTTTTAGAAATAGGATTGGCTATTTGCAATAATGATCAGTAGAGGTAAAAACAAGGGACCCACTGTCCCCAAGCTCCAACTCTTGGCATATCCCTTACCTGCAGCAATCTGTGTTCCAGGGTAGCTAGTTCTAAGTACTGGGTGTCTTCCCGGGATACTCGATCCAAACGATCGCGAACTTCCTTCAGTTTGATTTGATGGGCTTCTATGCTCTCACGAGCTTCTCGTACGATCCCTCGAGCTACCATAAACACTTTTTCAGCCTGAAAAGAGGGAATGCAAACAAGTTCCTGTTTATCACTGAGTAGGTCTAAATTGCTGACTTCATGGATGTGAATTTGGAGAAGGGAGATTTCTCAGTTAACAAAGTCCAGAAGACAAGCTACTAGGCTTGACCACATTCATAATATTAATTCATTCCTCAGTTCATTTCCAGCAAAGATATATAGTTGTTCTTTTTCCAAAGTTCCGTGAAGGAATCTCCTTTCTACTGGCGAACTGAGTACTGTATCTGCAGTCTTTGTGACCCAGAGACCTCGGTGTCAACTAGCAGGGGGTACAGGGATGAATAAGGTTTACAGTAGGGCTGTCACATGATTTAAAAAATTAATTGCGCGAATACAAAGTGTACAGTGCTCACTTTATTTTTTATTATAAATATTTGCAATGTAAAAATAAAAGAAATAGTATTTTTCAAGTTTCAGAGTAGCAGCCGTGTTAGTCTGTATCCGCAAAAAGAACAAGAGTACTTGTGGCACCTTAGAGACTAACAAATTTATTTGAGCATAAGCTTTCGTGGGCTACAGCCCACTTCTTCGGATGCATAGAATGGAACATATATTGAGGAGATATATATACACATACAGAGAGCATGAAAAGGTGGGAGTTGTCTTTCCAACTCTGAGAGGCCAATTAAGTAAGAGAAAAAACTTTTGAAGTGATAATCAAGATAGCCCAGTACAGACAGTTTGATAAGAAGTGTGAGAATACTTACATGGGGAGATAGATTCAATGTTTGTAATG
>NW_020664978.1:6013-29971 GCF_002925995.2 Terrapene triunguis | reverse complement strand
GCTTCTTGTTCACAAAGTCACCTGAAAGTGAGAACAGGTGTTTGCATGGCACTGTTGTGTGACGAAGTGGGAATGTTCATAATGTTTTCTCTGAATACTGTGTGGGTGCCTCAGTTTCCCCTATGCAGTTCTTAAGTATCTAGGTGGTGGGAGAAGGGGGTGTGATTGTTGAGGAGCCCTAGAGGGCAGATGTGATGCTGGCTGGAGAGAAAATGGCCGACACTCTGTCTCCTGGCAACTAATGACCTGGTCCCCTCCTCTACAAAGGTGCCAGCTGAAGGTGTTGGAGAACAAAGAGCTCAGATGACTTCCTGGCTTGGGAAAGAGACAAAGCCCAAAGGAGGAGGGGCTGGAGAGTTTTTCAGTTTGGGGCTGGCTGGGGACGTGGAGTGAGTACAGACGTGGGTGTCTGGCTCACTGCCCCCCAAAAATGGACCCGGCTGAGGGGTCCTGATCTCTGTACCTACAAGCTCTGTTTTAGACTGTGTTCCTGTCATCTAATAAACCTCTGTTTTACTGGCTGGCTAAGCATCATGTCTGACTGCAAAGTTGGGGTGCAGGACCCTCTGGCTTCCCCAGGACCCCGCCTGGGCAGACTCGCTGTGGGAAGCGCACGGAGGGGCAGAGGATGCTGAATGCTCCACGGTCAGACCCAGGAAGGTGAAGCCATGTGAGCTTCTTGCCCTGAAGACAGTCTGCTCACAGAGAGGAGACTTCACCAGAGTCCTGACTGGATTTGTAGGGAGCAGTTCCAGAGCATCGCCTGGGGACTCCATGACATGTTGTAGCTAGCGTTGCGAGATATTTACGTGCCAGATGCGCTAAAGATTCATATGTCCCTTCATGCTTCAATCACCATTCCAGAGGACATGTGTCCATACTGATGACGTGTTCTGCTTGATAACGATCCAAAGCAGTGCAGACCGACGCATGTTCATTTTCATTATCTGAGTCAGATGCCACCAGCAGAAGGTTGATTTTCTCTTTTGGTGGTTCAGGTTCTGTAGTTTCCGCATCAGTGTGTTGCTCTTTTAAGACTTCTGAAAGCATGCGCCACACCCCGTCCCTCTCAGATTTTGGAAGGCACTTCAGATTCTTAAATTTTGGGTCGAGTGCTGTAGCTATCTTTAGAAATCTCACATTGGTACCCTCTTTGCGTTTTGCCAAATCTGCAGTGAAAGTGTTCTTAAAACGAACAACATGCTGGGTCATCATCCAAGACTGCTATAACATGAAATATATGGTAGAATGCTGGTAAAACACAGAGGCAGGAGACATATAATTTTCCCCAAAGGAGTTCAGTCACAAATTTAATTAACGTATTATTTTTTTAACAAGAGTCATCAGCATGGAAGCATGTCCTCTGGAATGGTAGCCAAAGCATGAAGGGCCATACGAATGTTTAGCATATCTGGCACGTAAATAACTTGCAATGCCGGTTACAAAAGTCCCATGCAAACGTCTGTTCTCGCTTTCAAGTGACATTGTTAATAAGAAGTAGGCAGCATTATCTCCTGAAAATGTAAATAAACTTGTTTCTCTTGGCAATTGGCTGCACAAGAAGTAGGACTGAGTGGACTTGTAGGCTCTAAAGTTTTACATTGTTTTGTTTTTGAGTGCAGTTATGTAACAAACAAACAAAATCTACATTTGTAAGTTGCACTTTCCCGATAAAGAGATTGCACTACGGTACTTGTAGGAGGTGAACTGAAAAATACTATTTCTTTTGTTTATCATTTTTACAGTGCAAATATTTGTAATAAAAATAATATAAAGTGAATATGTACACTTTGTATTCTGTGTTGTAAGTGAAATAAATATATTTGAAAATGTAGAAAAACATCCAAAATAGTTAATAAATTTCAATTGATATTCTATTGTTTAAAAGTGTGATTAAAACTGCGATTAATTTTTTTAATTGCAATTAATTTTTTTGAGTTAATCACTTGAGTCCTAGCTCACAGGAATCCCCTAGATCTGGTATCTACATAGTAGTTCACCAAAGAGGGTCATGTGAGGTCTTTACTGAAAGCCTGTGTCACACTCGTCTACATAATAATTGTGAAAGTACTGATAACATGTAAGGAGTTACATGTATATACTGAAAACTATGCTCTTAAGGTCTATGTCTTTGGTCTGGTCACCAGAAGGTGAGAAAACAGGTTTCTTCAGGCAAGAGACGTTTATCTATATGTCTGATTACATGGAAATTGAGTATTGGTTCACAATGGGCATCCATTTACATTCTGAGAGGGAATTTACGGAAGAAATAAACCCGCAGGGGGAAAAGTCCTGTTTACAAGTGAAGACCATGGATTTTTGAACTAGTATAACTGTAACTATAGGTACAGAGCTACACTCTGAATATTTTACTGAGGGGACAAGCTGAGAGCATGGCAGCCTATCTGGCTGAAAAACGCTGGTGGGCATTAGTAGGTTCTAGAATGAGTGTTATGATTTTATTTTATATATAATCCTTTATTTCCAATACTTCCATCTACTTGTTATTATTTGAATCTTTGCTCGGCATTAAATAAACTTCTTGTTGTCATTAAAAACGTATTTAAGGACTGTGTGTTGAGCAGAGTGGTGATCCTGAGGTGAAACTAGTAGGTTGGTGTGTACTATTCTTTTGGAAGTACAGTATCTGTTAATTCTGGAAGCATCCAGTGGAACAGGGGCTGGGCACTCCAGAGGGATACGTGGAAGACTCGGGGTTTGGAGTGTACCTATCATTAACCTGTAAGGAAACAGCAGAGCCCTGGAAGGCAGTGTTTGTGTAACCACAGGCTGGGGATATTGGGGAACTGAACCACAGCAAGGATAGACAAGACTTCCTCATGCTAAAGGCAGGTGCTGGTGAGAAGCCTCCCAACCCTGGGTGCCCCAGAGAAGTGTAACAGTTTTCCTTTATATTTCAAAGCTAGAACTTATGTTTTAACAAGACAACTCATCACTTGTAGCCTTCCACATTGTCTCTGTATGTTAACAATGCAAAGGATTACCTCTGTCACTTTTCCTTGAGCATCTCGAACTTCATTAAGACCAACAAACTCTTCATATCTATCCCACCAACTTTTGACTGTTGTAGAGATTCTTTTGAGCGAGTTTCTTCCCAAAACTTTCCCTACTTCTGTCATCCGATGAAAAAGTATCATGGCCATTTCCACTGCAGTCTTAGTCTCAGGCCTCTTAGGTACTGGTGAGCAGTAAGTCCTCAGTACATGTAAATTCATTCTTTGGCTCCTCGGTATAAACGAATGGCGATATTGCATGCCATACCACACTGAGGATATGGTACCATTACACCTCATGAGATCTAAATCTTGAATCCAATCACTGATTAAAACCACTGCAAGGATAAAGAAGCAAAGAAGAGTCACCAAATGAAAAGGAAATGAATACATACCTCTTAAATCTAACTTACATAAGGCTGTAAAAAGATACATATGTGCTTGTTAAAAATCAATAAATTAACACTAATGATGGCTCCACAACCATTACTTACCTAGGCTGCACTAGGATACTTTCCATGGTTTTCATCAAAATGTTTATGTATGGCAGTTCTGCCATACATTCTTGCCTTCCTGCTATTCATAAATATTGCCATAATGCCTCCTGATTACTAATTCACTCAAGGGACCTTGAGTAGTGGACTTTTGCAGAATTGGAAGCAATAGCAACTGCCACAAAGAAGCATAGCACTCAAGCACAGAAGTAATTTACCTATGGATCTGTTTACTATACACTTCCACACTTGAGCTTAGCACTATTCCATTCCTGCTACTGATCCTGGGAGGAGGTGGGGGGAAGCAGAGGGAAAAAAGGGAAAGACAAAAAAAGAACAGTGAAGGGGGGGAAAAAAAGACACCTTCCCCCAAGAGAAATTAAATACTGGGGTGGGGAAAGACAAATACACAAGGGGCAGAGGTAAAATAGTGGGAGTGCCAAATCTAGTATTCAACATAATTTTTCCCACATGTGAGTATCTGGAAAACTAAAATCTAGACATGAACCACCAAGATCATCAAAGTAGCTAGTAATGGCTCCACAGAAAGGGTTGCTTTCTGAAATAGGCTAGAAAGGTGTATACATTGTTCCCCACTCCCCCTCCAAAAGTAGATACCCTATTAGTGTGAAATTTCAGTATTAATTTCTATGCCTTTTAATTTTTGTTTGGCTTCACTTTACAATTTTTAATTGGAAATCTTTTAAATTGGACTTTGGCTGAAATTTATCCATAGCCATTTTAGTTTTCATTGTTGACAGAAATCTTACAAAAACATTGACTCTCTACAGAAAACTTGGTAGCAAGTTGGGTCCCAAGTAGATCTGGTGCAACAGGTAGTTAAATAGGATTTAGGATTCCTTTTAGCTGATTGATGAGGCTGGGTGTGTATAGATAAAACCTTCTCAATCACAAGCTGCACTTTTTTTTTTTTTGGTCAGATTTTATCCTACAATGGAGAAGCAGTCATGTAGAACTGCTTAACAATAAAACATTCTCATCAGCAGCTGCACTTCCATCCACCACAGGACTGCCCCCGGTTAAGCTTTTTTTTTTTAAACCCTAGGAAATTAATACAAGCTTTTTGCATGGGACTGCTGATAAACTGCCACACAAACACACCTCGTTTAATTAACTTAGAGTTAAGATTTTTTAAAATATATTTCCTCACACCAGTGCAAACACTAACTAGAGGGTCACAAGTTTCATTGCTCAAGTAGGCTGAGCTCTGTGTTATCCAGTTTAAGTGAAAACAGAGGGCTGGACTGGCTCAAGTGGAGGCAAGGGCTCACCTGTCCATCCACTGTATTGTGATGCAACATAACCACTGAAGGCAGTGAGTTCAATGAATGTAGAAGACACCTTGCTACAATGTTGACAGCCTGTGGAAAGCTGATCACCTGTTCATTATAACGAAGGCTAAGATTTTGTCATGGTTATTTTTAGTAAAAGTCGTGGACAGGTCACGGGCAATAAACAAAAATTCATGGAGCCCCTGACCTGTATTAAAAATAAGCGTACAAGCTGAGTGACGGGGCGCATAGCCCCAGCTGCAGCCCCCGCCACAAGCCGTGGGGCAGGGGAGTATAGCCCCAGCTCCAGCTGCTGACAGCCTAAGCTGAAGAAATCACGAAGGTCCGGTAAAGTCACGGAATCCATGACTGCCATGACCTCCGTGACTAAATCGTAGCCTTAACTATAACCAAACCATTGGCCAAGAATTCTGTACACAGAATTCTGTACACATACTACAGGGTGTACTCTAGCAATCCGCTGTTCTTTAACCAAAGTTAGAGTACATAGTTCAGGAGGCTGTGGGCCAGGATCCATGTTACTTTCAGCAGAAAAAAATATTTAATTGCATTTCTATACTTTCTATGTCAGTTACAAGTGTCATCAGCTACAACAGCCCCTATAAATCTCTCATCACAATTATCACATTCATTCCATGTTAGAGATTTTTGATGCTTATCAAAGAGAGAACAATCATCATCTTGATTACGTCTGTCTACTTCAGGGTGGATTTGATTTAAAATCATTAGTCAGGAAGACTCGATTTAATCATGGATTTCTACACAAAAGTGCATTCTTGTTGGTTGTTATAACCTTAATACATAATCTTCACAACTCAGAGATAGATGTAGGTTTCATTTTTAGAAGGTACACACTATACATTTTTAAAGAGATTTATTTTGAAAACTTTTCAGATTAGTTTTACAGCTATATCAGAAAATGAATGATTGTTTGGTTATTTCATTTACCAAAGGTAATTGAAGCAGATATTTATGAAGTCATTGGGAGGTGAACTACCTCCAATTCAACAGGTTAATCATTAATATTTGGAGGATTTCTTGCCATGCTGTATTAGGAGGAGAACATCACCAGATAGACATTTAAATTGTTTTATTTAACTAAAAAAACAACAACAACACTATGTATTCTGGATGTTTTTCTTCAACAGCAAACATATAATATTTTAACAAAACAAGCATATGAATTTTTGAATTTAGTTAAACATTCAAGTTTTTTAAAATCAGGTTTGTTTTTTGTTAAAATTGTTTTTACCTAAAATAGTTAAATGAAATATTTAAAAAAAACAACAACAAAAATTAAAGCGACTGGGTCAGCCAGATCAACTTAAAATATTGGCTTCTGCAGCTAACTCAGTCGTCTTCACCTTCATTTTCCTGTTTGTTCATAATCTGGAAAAGAAAAACAAGCTTTCCTGCTTTTTCAGGTCCCAAACGATTTCTCAATTTGGAATGAATTAGTCCAAAGGAAGAAAATATTCTTTCTACACCTGCAGAAGAAGCTACTGCTGTTAAAAGTGAGATTATCACTTCAACAGTCTCTGAAACCAAGTGCTTAAGTGACGTCCACCAGTTCACTGGTGTGACTTTCTTTAAAACATCAGCAGCAAACATATATTTCTTGAATGGTTCACCCTTAGCTCTGAAGTTTATTATAGTTGGCATTATGGAGGGATGATTCAAGGTTTTTAAGGTCAGGCTTGACAAAGCCCTGGCTGGGATGATTTAGTTGGGAATTGGTCCTGCTTTGAGCAGGGGGTTGGACTAGATGACCTCCTGAGGTCCCTTCCAACCCTGATATTCTATGATTCTATTGATGTCCACGTCATAGCCAACTCTTTTTCTTCAGCAGTTAAGGTTTGACCCTGGTACCGAGTATTGAGAATATTTGCAAGAAAATGAGCTAGAGATAGTGCTTGTCCCATTCATTTTTTAATGCTTGTAATTTAACTCCATCATTGCATATTTCTCTTTTTAAGATCTCACTTAGTTCCTTCCAAATTTCAACAGCATCAGCAATAAAACAGCTATTTCCCTGCATTTTGTTCAAGGCCACAGAAACAGGCTTCCGGGTACTTAGCATGTGTTCAACATTTCTCTTAAGCCCAATGTGGAGAACTTTGGCTGTGACAGTGCCATCTATTTTTTCACAATTTTGTTCACAAACTGTCATCAGATTAGGCCAGTTCTTGATATAGTGCTCAAAACAGCCCAGTACTGAGTTCCATTGCACATCTTGTGGGAGTGTTAGCTTGGTTCCTCCCCCTTTTTTCAGATCAGCTGCTGCAAAGTGGTTGTTATGAAAGTATTTTGCAATTTCAACATTAGCCTTTATTTCTGGAACACTGAAGTCTTTGGCTAGGAGGTGCATCAAATGAGAACTGCAACTGTATGTTATTAGCTTGGGACTCTCTTCACTCTCTTCTAAATTTCTTCTCATCTTGGATACATTTGCTGCACTGTCTGTGACCAAGCTGCGTACTAGATATTTGAATTTTTTTTCAGTTTGTTATAGCTTTTACTGCTACTTCTTTTAAGTATTCTGTTGTGTGTGCATTTTCTGATGTATCAATTGTTTCTGTAAGGAAGACATTCCCTTCTTCTGTTGTCACACAAGCACATACAACAGGATCATTGTAGACACTGCTCCGCCCATCAAAACTCAGGTTAACAATTTCACCCTCTAGACCTTTTGCACACTGTTCAATTTCTCTCTCATACACTTTATCCAGCAATTTGCCTGCAACATCTGCTCTGTTGGGTGGACTGTATCCTGCTCTTAATGACTGAACCATGTTAATGAAGTGTGGGTTCTCAACCACGTGGAAAGGAGAGTTTGTTGCATAAACAAACTGGGCATTTTTTTCATCAATTACCTCTTTTTGTAGTCTGATGGTTCTTATCACAAACTTATCTATGGTTGTTTCTGGATGAAGGAGATTTTTTTTCTTTTTGCTACAGGTGATATACTGTGGCTATGTGACATACATGATGTGACTGAAACACTATCATTGGCAGATAACTCTGAAACTATAGAAAACGATGGTGATCTTGAAGCTGGATAGTCTTCAGAATACTGTATGTTGAGGATGGATTCTCCTAAACAAAAGAAGTCAATGCAGTTATTTAATTATTATTACCATACGGCTCATTTAGTATTCCTCATTGCAGTCACTGATACTCAGTACTACTTTAAAGGTGAAATTGTAAAAGGAAGATCTGCCTATTTCAGCTGTTTATTTTTTATCACAACTGCATCTAAAATGATAGTACCATAGAGTAATAGCTGTATTTTTTGCTCAAACATGAGAATTCAAGAATAGTCCAGAAGGAAGACAGGCAGTCCTTAGAAAGAAGTATGAAATAAAAAAAGTTTACCAACCTGAAGATCCTGCATGTTCAGACATGTTCCTTTCATCATCTTCAACACAGCTTCCGCCTGAGAAGAAACACTTCTCATGATGTTGTTTCATTCGGGCAACCAGGCCTTGCATTTCTTTGTTGCACTGTTTGCATTTTGCACACATGCCTGTCTTATGCACAGGTAGAAGAACTTCATCAAAATATTCCCAAACTGGGTCTCTTTTACGGCCTGCTGCCATTATAGGTTTTCCCTTCTAGTGAGAGAATAGTATGGAAGATGTCAAATCAATGAAGGCTACACTCAGAAAGACCTCAAGACTTCTGGAATATGCTGCTCAAACAGTTACACTTTTGTTTCTACTGCCTGTCCCTCTCTTCTCACATTTATCTCCAGACTTCTTCTCCTTGTCCAGATCTATTCCGGCCCCAACAATCTTCTATTCACTGAACTTTTTGAAACTTTGCACTTTAGAGAGAGGTAAGGGATTGACTAAGTGTACACAAATCTGCAGAGGGACAATAGAATTGAGGTCTGTTATTTCTCACCGCGACATATTATTTATTTATCTAAAAACATTTTTGCTGTTAACAAGCACGTTATCTCTGGAGACACAAATCCACAGTTTGAGAACTGCAAAATTAAGCATCTCTGATGGTATCTTCTCAACTGAGTCCCATTGGGTAGATAGAAAGATTAACCTAAATAATCTATACAGAAGCCCCTGGAGCCCCATAAAATTGGGTCCCTAATCCATGAACTATTGGAACTCATTTACAAAACTTTTCTTAAGCATTACATGAATATATTGTCTCATAGTATAGAATTAGAATTTATAATCCCTATTCCGTGATGAGATATCTTTGAGCTATAATGTATCTTAATTAAAACTATTTTAGATAAGTTTTTCCCTCAAAAACCATTATAAAAAAAATCTGATTTAAATTTAAAAAAATCAGATTTTTTTTATTAAAAAAAAAATATGATTTTTATCCACCGTGGTCTGCTTGCAATTGTAATTAAGGCTCTAGCCCAGTTTTCATCGTATAGTAATTTAACTGGCGTTCTCTCTGCAATGCCAATCTCTTTTCACATCCGGGAAAAGTTTCCATAGCATGGTTGATTGTGTTACACACATTAGCTTGCAGATGCCTTTTGTACTCAGGCGTTTCACATTGACTGTGTTTAGATTGTCACTCAGCCATTGCAGATGCAAATTGTTTGTTATTAGCATTACATAGGTAGTAAACTGTAAAAATATAAAAACAATGTAGTATACCCAAATAGGAGACAAATATAGATGGGTACTTATTTTAATCTCACTCAAGGAGTACTGAATAACCCAAACGTTTAAAGTAGGAGTATTTTCTGTTCTTTTTACACACAGCCTCCCTCATGCCAAGGTTTCTGTGTGTTCCCTGTTTCCCCCACTCCTCTGTAAGCGGGATCTCCATTCTAACTTCTCCCAAAACAGTCCTCCATTCTCTCCCCCTCACCATGCCAGGGGCTGTGTGTGCCCCCTATTTTCTCCTCCCTCTATCCCAGGATCTCCCATTCTCCCCCCAAATGCCAGGAGCTCTGTGTGTGCATCTACATATATACAGGCAGACAGGGAAATGCTACAGAGGTGAGTGTAGCCTGTTAATTCATCCAGCTGCTCCCAGGAGTTGGCCACCAAAGGAGTCAGGGAGAGACTAATTCAGAGAAGTGGCCTCGCAGTTTGTAACCACCGGAGGCAGTAGGTCAAGGTGGCATTTTACATGGCGGGAGACAGTCAAGGATGTGCGGCTGTGGCTACAAGAAAGAAGAGGACAGGGAGGAACTCCACACAGCTAGAAGTTTCCAATTGATACCATGTCCTCAGTGTAGAAATTATGGAAGATACCTCTTTAGATACAAATAGTCCAAGGGAATTCAGAGATGCACAGGACATCTCTGTGGATGGCAGCTCAGCCTAACCTGTAAGAAAAATCAAGCTTGTCCACAAAGATTTCTCCAACCGTCCAAGGAAGACAGATGATCCTGGCTAGGGATTCGGTACTCTAAGACTGGATAGGTTTTTGAGTCAATGGGAAGGGATCCATTGGCACTAATGACACTGTGTCATGGACTATTTCACAGATAATAGATTACTTCAGGGAACTTGAAAGCGTGCTGAAGAAGAAAAATGTCCAAGTGATCTTCTCTCGGATTCTTCCTGTCCCATGAGCAAAGGAAGACAGAAGATTCTGGAAGTGAACCTCTGGCTAGGTAAGTGGGGTAAGGTAGAGTGTTTTGGTTTTGTCAAACATTGGTCCACCTTCTACAGGGAAAGGAGGCTGTAGAGTTTGGATAGCCTTCACCTCAGTAGATGGTGATCCAATCTTCTCAGTCTGGCTAAACTAATAACAAGAGATGGCCTTGTCTTTCTTGAGTGCTTCTTTAGCACTTGGATCGTCCAGTGGCCCCACTGACTGTTTGGAAGGCTTCCTGCTTCTGATGTACTTAAGAGTTTATGCTCTTTTCTATGTTCATCACTAGGATTTGACTTCCAATTTTGAAAGGATGCCTTTTTGCTTCTGTGACACTCTATATCTCGGGGGAGCACCCTGTAACCTCCATATTCATCATTTGTATATAAATGTGATATTTCATATAAACCATGCTGTGTAAGGTATCATGGGAAAGGTTATGATCTGCTGAAAGCCATTGTTCTATCTAAATATGTATATCATTGGTACATATGAAGTTATGAGATTGTGTTGTATGGTTGTCACTAAAATATGCTGTGAGTTGGAGATCGACCAGATATTAGTTCCCCAGAGATGACAACAAGGGAGGTAATCAATGCCAAGGCGAGTGTTGAACAAGAAAGGATCTTGAGCGATGCAAGATGTTACATCCTTGTGGTATAAGGCTGGCAGCTGGGGGGATCTGGCTGGTGCCTTTCTCTGTGTAATTTGTGAATGGCTCTGGGAGCATTCATGCGATCTGGCTGGATGGAGTTGTACTGAGTGATAACAGCACCTGGAGGGATTTGCTGTTTGTCACCAGTAATGCATTGTGAGAGACAACTCAGATTGGTGAGTTAAAGGGGCAGAGTGGTCCCATAGTCCCAGGTTGCACCCCGGGCATCCCATCACAGCTTCTAACTGACTCTTTTACTCTGCTGTGTAGCCATGGTGGCATTTTGTGGTTCTCTTACTGGTTTTTTTGGTGTATATATTTAGTTTGAGTCTCTGTTATGGTGTTTTTAAATAGTCTCCATGCAGTTTGCAAGCACTTCACCGTTGTGATGGTTCCTTTTCATTTCCATTTAACTCACTTTTTTATTTTTTTATTTTTGATATGTTCCCCTTTTTGAAGTTAAATGCTACTGTGGTAGGTTTCTGAGGCTAGGTCTACACTACCCGCCTGAATCGGTGGGTAGAAATCGACCTCTCGGGGATCGAATTATCGCGTCCTGTCGGGACGCGACAATCGATCCCCGAATCGACGCTCTTACTCCACCAGCGGAGGTGGGAGTAAGCGCGGTCGACGGGAAGCCGCGGAGGTTGATTTTGCCACCGTCCT
Organism: Terrapene triunguis; assembly: GCF_002925995.2. NCBI lineage: Eukaryota > Metazoa > Chordata > Testudines > Emydidae > Terrapene > Terrapene triunguis. The sequence goes on along the minus strand of NW_020664978.1, from coordinate 18,240 downwards.
AACAGCGGGGTAAGTCGGCTGCGATACGTCGAATTCAGCTACGCTATTCGCGTAGCTGAATTTGCGTATCTTAAATCGACCCCCCCCTGTAGTGAGGACGTAGCCTTAGGCATTTTTCCCCAAGCAGTTCAGCTATAGTCACCCCCTGGACCAGATGCTATGCTAAACTTAGGACTACATTAAGAACTGCCTCTCCTATTGTGGTATCCAAGACAGGCTGCTCCAAGTGTACCTAGTCAACATGAGGATAGTTGAAATCCTGCATTATTGCATTTCCTGCATTTGCAGCCACTCTAATCTCCCTGAGCATTTCACAATCATCATCCTGGTCAGGTGGTCCTTAGTATACTCCTACTGCAATACTATGATTGTTCAAGCATGGAATTTCTATCCATAGAGATTTTAGGGTACAATTTGATTCATTTAAGATTTTTACTTTATTTGAATCTATGCTTTCTTTCACATACAGTGCCACTCCCTCACCAGTGCACCCTACTCTGTCATTCCTACATATTTTGTACCCTGGGACAGTAAAAGCTTTTTTATCTGACACTTCACCAACTGGCAACCTCTATAAACTGGCATTTCTGATCTGCACTGAAAGTCCAGTTTATAGTGTGGTTGGTGCGGGGCCGGCAGGGGGCTGGGATGTGGGAGGGGCTGCGGGGCGTGCTCTGGGAGGGAGTTTGGGTCCGGGAGGGGGCTTGGGGCAGGGGGTTGGGGCACAGGAAGGGCTTGGGGTGCTGGATGAGGGGGGGCACTCACCTCCAGCGGCTCCCTGCAAGCAGCTCCCTGTCCCTTCTGCTCCTGGTGGAGGTGCGGCCAGGTGGCTCTGCAGGCACTCTGCCACTGTCCCCCCCTCCCTGAGCGCTGACTCCACAGCTCCCAGCCCATTGGCCGGGAACCACAGCCAATGGGAGCTGCAGGGGGTGGCGCCTGCAGATGGAGGCAGCGTACCTGCTTGCAGAGCTGCCTGGCCGTGCCTCCGCCAGGAGCAGCAGGGACGGGGAGCTGCCGGAGGTGAGCACCCCCCCTTCCCGGACCCAAACTCCCTCCCACGCAGCCCCTCCCACGCACAAGTCCACCCCAAACCCCTCCCTCTGAGTTAACTGGCATTTTTAATTTACCAGAACCCCTCGTTCCCCCAGCATGCTAGTTAAAAAAGCTTTTACTGTATTACCATGTCCCATTGATTAGCCTCATTCTACCAAGATGCCTTTATTATCACTACTCTCATTTCACCCATCTTCGTCAGAGGTGAAAGTAAGCCAGTACGATCTGGTACGGCGTACCGGCAAGAGCCGGCGGCCGGGCTTGGGCTGGGATTTAAAGGGCTCGGGGCTCCCCACAGTGACAGGAGCTCCGGGCCCTTTAAATCTTGAGAGGCCCCGCCTCTTCCGGATGGGGCCTCACCCCTGATCTTCGTATTTAGACTTCTAGCACTTGTACATAAGCACTTGCACATGTTGCAATATTCAGTTGCTCATCGTCACATGTTATGTCAAATAGGACTTGTTTAGATTTTACAAAAACCATGATATAAATTAATATTCAATCCATTTTCAACTTTGAAACCTTAAAAACTACTGTGCCAGAAGGAGTCAAAAGACTGGGCTCACCTCAAAAAAGAATTCAAAGAAAGGCAATTATTGATATTTATACAATTTCTAAACTAAGAGATGTACATGTAAATCTCCATGGAATTCATGACAAACTAGTCTGAACTCTTGCATAATGCAGACCATTGAAATTAATCTCATAAGCATTTCCTCCAATACTCCCTCTACCCCCTCCGTGCCTCCCTCCAATACTCCCTCTACGCCCCCCGGCTCACCCCTCCCTCCAATTCTCCCCGCGCGTTCCACCCATCTCCCTGCAACCCCTCGTCGGTACCTGCCCGGCTCCCCTTCTCTGCGCGTGCCGCGGCTCCACACCCTGGGCTCGCCTATCTCGGGCACGCGCAGTGCTGACCACTCTCGGGTGAACTCGGAAGCGGGCACCTGAAACCGTATGGTGGCCGCATAAAGTCAGACGGAAGTGATAAGCCGACGGGCTTGTACTTCCGGGATAGCGCTGTGCTTGTGAGGGTGCTGAGACTTGAGCCACGCTATGTCGGGCAGAGACGGTAACGGGGTCTCTCGAAAGCTAGTGTCCCCTTTTCTCCTGCCGGCCCTTAGGGTTCGCTTTAATGCGGCTAAAGGCTGAGCCCGTCCCATTTCCCGGATCGGTCCCAGAGGAAACAGAGACTTGTGGGTTTTGTGTTCCCGCCGTCCCTTCGTGCGTGGCTCTGGAGTGGGCGCCGCTCGCGCTCCCCCGCTCTTTTCCCTTTCTCCCCGTGAGGGCTCCGGGGCGAGCGCCGCTCTCCTCTTTTCTCCCTCCTCCCGTAAAGGGTCCGGGGGTGGGGGGCTCGCATGGCAACACCCGGCTCTGCGCCTCACTGTTTCCTTTTCCTTTGGTGTAGGTGGTAAGAAGAAACCTCTGAAGCAACCGAAGAAACAGGCAAAGGACATGGACGAGGTGGGAGTCAGTGCTGAGCTCTTCCCTTCGTGGGCGGGCTGAGGGTCTGGCTACCGGGAGGGGACTTTGCTCACCTTGGAATAGGGTTGGGGGAGCAGTGGCACCTGTAACTGGGTTTTGTGGAGATAAACTTGACTGGTAAAGTGGTCATAGTGAGGCTGTGGTCTAATGCAGGGGTTCTCACAACAAAATTTTTGGTGGCCTCAGAGTGCAGCCACCAACTCTTATTGGTGGCTGGTCTGACAAATTTTCCTGAAATGCTTGGGGCAGGGGGTTGGGGTGCAGGAGGAGCTTGTGATGCCAGATGCGGGGGTGCTCACCTCCAGCTCCCTGCAAGCATGAGAATGGTCCGACCCAGTATGGCCTAAGGGCCATCTAGCCCAGTATCTTCTGGCATTGGCCAATGCCAGGTGCCCCAGAGGGAATGAACAGAACAGGTCATCATCAAGTGATGAATCCTGTGTTTCCCATTTCCAGCCTCTCTTTACCAGAAGCTAGGGACACCATCCCAGCTCATCCTGGCTAATAGCTATTGATGGACCTATTCTCTGTGAACTTATCTAGTTCTTTTTTGAACCCTGTTATAGTCTTGGCCTTCACAACATCCTCTGGCAAGGAGTTCTACAGGTTGATTGTGCATTGTGTGAAAAAACACTTCCTTTTGTTTGTTTTAAACCTACTGCCTATTAATTTTATTTGGTGATCCCTAGTTCGTGTTATGAGAAGGAGTAATTAACACTTCCCTATTTACTTTCTCCACACCAGTTTTGAGTTTATAGACTACTATCATATCCCCTCTTAGTCATCTCTTTTCCAAGCTGAAAAGTCCTAGTCTTATTAATCTCTCCTCATATGGCAGACACTCATACCCCTAATCATTTTTGTTGCCCTTTTCTAAATATTTTCCAATTCCAATATATCTTTTTTGAGATGGGGCGACCACATCTGCATGGAATATTCAAGATGTGGGTGTAACATGGATTTACATAGAGGCAATATGATATTTTCTGTCTTATTATCTGTCCCTTTCTTAATGATGCCCAACGTTCTGTTTGCTTTATTGATTACAGCTGCCCATTGAGTAGATGTTTTCAGAGAACTATCCACAATGACTCCAAGATCTTTCTTGAATGGTAACAGCTAATTTAGACCTCATCATTTTATATGTATAGTTGGGATTATGTTTTCCAATGGGCATTACTTTTCATTTACCAACATTGAATTTCATCTGCCATTTTGTTGCCCAGTCACCCAGTTTTGAGAGATCCTTCTGTAGCTCTTCACAGTCTGCCTGGGACTTAACTGTCTTGAGTAGTTTTTGTATCATCTGCATATTTTGCCATGTCACTGTTTACCCCTTTTTCCAGATCATTTATGAATATACTGACTAGGCCTGGTCCCAGTACAGACCACTGGGGGGCACCACTATTTACCTCTCTCCATTCTGAAAACTGCTACCCTTTGTTTCCTATCTTTTAACCAGATAGCAGTCCATGAGAGGACCTTCCCTCTTATCCCATGACAGCTTACTTTGCATAAGAGCCTTTGTTGAGGGGCCTTGTCACAAGGCTTTCTGACAATCTAAGTATACTAGATCCACTGGATCCCCCTTATCCACATGCTTGTTGACCCCCTCAAAGAATTCTAGTAGATTGGTGAGGAATGATTTCCCTTTACAAAAGCCATGTTGACTCTTCCCCAACAAATCATGTTCATGCCCAGTACTGAAGTCAGGCTTACTGGCCTGTAATTGCAGGGATCATCTCTGGAGCCCTTTTTAAAAAATGGCATCACTTAGCTATTCTCCAGTCATTTGGTACAGAAGCTGATTTAAATGATAGGTTACAAACTACAGTTAGTAGTTCTGTAATTTCACATTTGAGTTCCTTCAGAACTCTTGGATGAATACCATCTGGTCCTGGTGACTTATTACTGTTTAGTTCATCAGTTTGTTCCAAAACCACCTCTAATGACACCTCAGTCTGGGACAGTTCCTCAGATTTGTCACCTAAAAAGAATGGCTCAGGTTTGGGAATCTCCCTCACATCCTCAGCGGTGAAGACGGATGCAAAGAATTCATTTAATTACTCTGCAATGGCCATATCATCCTTGAGTACTCCTTCAGCATCTCAATCATCCAGTGGCTCCACTGGTTGTTTAGCAGGATTCCTGCTTCTGTTGTACTTAAAAATTTTTTTTGCTATTACTTTTTGAGTCTTTGGCTAGCTGTTCTTCAAATTTTTTGGCCTTCCTAATTATATTTTTACACTTCATTTGCCAGGGTTTATACTCCTTTCTATTTTCCTCACTAGGATTTAACTTCCACTTTTTAAAGGATGACTTTTTGTGTCTCACTGCTTCTTTTACTTTTTTGTTTTGCCATGGTGGCACTTTTTTGGTTCTCTTACAATGTTTTTTAATTTGGGGGTATATATTTAAGTTGAGCCTCTATTATGGCATCTTTAAAAAGTTTCCATTCAGCTTGCAGGGATTTCACTTTTGGTACTGTACCTTTTAATTTCTGTTTAACTAACTTCCTCATTTTTGTGTAGTCCCCCTTTCTGAAATTAAATGCTACAGTGTTGGGCTGTTGTGGTGTTTTCCCCGCCACCAGGATGTTAAATCTAATTATATTATGGTCACTATTACCAAGCGGTCTTGCTATATTCACCTCTTTGACCAGTTCCTGTGCTCCATTTAGGACTAAATCAAGAATTGCCTCTCCTTTTGTGGGTTCCAGGACTAGCTGCTCCAAGAAGCAGTCATTAGTGGTGTCTAGAAATTTTATCTCTGCATCCCATCCTGAGTTGACATGCACCTAGTCAATATGGGGATAGTTGAAATCCCCCATTATTATCAAGTTTCATTATTGTTTTTTGGGGTTTTTTTAATTTTTTTAAATTTTTATAGCTTCTCTAATCTCCCTGAGCATTTCAAAGTCACTATCACCATTGTGGTCAGGTGGTCGGTAATATAGCCCTACTACTATATTCTTATTATTAGAACATTACATTACTATCCATAGAGATTCTGTGGTACAGTTTGGTTCATTTAAGATTTTTACTTCATTTGATTCTACGCTTTTTTTCACATATAGTGCCACTCCCCAACCAGCACAACCTGTTCTGTCCTTCTGCTATATTTTGTCCCCTGATATTACTTTGTCCCATTGATTATTCTCATTTCACCAAGTTTCTGTGATGCCTATTATATAAATATCCTCATTTAATATGAGGCACTCTAGTTCACCCATCTTATTATTTATTCTTCTAGTATTTGTACATTAACACCTGTCACTTTTTAGCTGTCTGCCATTACATGATGTAATTGAATGGGACTTTTTTTTCATTTGACTGTTTCTCATCAGATCCTACCTGTATTTTATCATCTTCCATCCTCTCCTGCTTACTATGACATAGAGACTCTCCATTAATAGATCCTCCCCAAGGGATGTCTCTGTCTGAACCATGTGCTCCTCTGCACCTGTTGGCTTTCCCCCAGCCCTTAGTTTAAAACTTCTCTCTGATCTTTTTAATTTTAAGTGCCAGCAATCGGGTTCCATTTTGGTTTAGGTGAAGCCCATCTTTCCTGTATAGGCTCCCCCTTTCCCAAAAGTTTCCCCTGTTTCTAATCTAAACTCCTCCCTACACCATCGTCTCATCCACGTATTGAGACCCTGCAGTTCTGTTTGTCTAACTGGCCCTGCGCGTGGAACTGGAAGCATTTCAGAGAATGCTACCATGGAGGTTCTGGACTTCAATCTCTTACCTAGCAGCCTAAATTTGGCCTCCAGGACCTCTCTCCTATCCTTCCCTATGTCACTGGTACCTACATGTACCACAACCACTGGCTCCTCCCCTGCACTACACATAAGTCCTTCTAGATGTCTTGAGAGGTCTGCAACCTTTGCACAGGCAGGCAAGTCACCATGCGGTTCTCCCGGTCATCGCAAACCCAGCTATCTATATTTCTAATGATCGAATCCCCCATAACCATTACCTGTCTCTTCCTAATAACTGGAGTTCCCTCCCCCCGAGAGGTATCCTCAGTGCACGAGGATACCATATCATCATCTGGGTCGCAACTATGGGATCGTTTCCCTCTGCTCCAGTTGGATGTTCTCCTTCCCTGAGACTTTCATCCTCCTCAACAGCACAGAGGCTGTCAGACCAGGGGTGGGACCTATCTACTGTGTCCCAGAAAGTCTCATCTATGTACCTCTCTGTCTCCATTAGCTCCTCCAGTTCAGCCACTCTGGTCTCCAAAGCCCGTACATGGTCTCTGAGGGCCAGGAACTTAGCTTTAGGAAAAACAAATATGCACTGTGACCGGTTCCCCCTGCGGTGCCACTGAGCCCTCTGACCCACCAGCCTTGGCTCCCTCTCACACTGTGCTGCTGTGACAAGCTGCAGACACGCTCTCGGTCTTACACTTCCAACAGCATACACACAGGGACATACTGACCCAGCTGCAGTTACATGCAGGTTCTCTGACCAGCCACTGCATGTGAATCAACAATAGAGAGGCTACAGCCAAAATAACCACCAGCTTCCCAGCCTAGGACCCCAGAGCTGTACTGTCCTGCCATGGTCCAAACCCCAATCATTATGAATTTATTGTCCAGTTCACCTCCCCCTCAATGTGGAGAGGAATATGCAATAGCCTTTTCCCCTTGAGCTACGATTTCACATGCATTTCACTCAACCTCACTGGTTTAGGTAAAACAAAAATAAGTGTATTAACTACAAAAGATAGATGTTAAGTGATTATAAGGGATAGCAAACAGATCAAAGCAGATTACCTAGCAAATTAAAAAAAAACCCACATTAAGCTTAATATACTAGATTGATTGGATATGAATTAGCGGATTCTCACCCTAACTGATGGTACAGGCAGACTTAGATTCTTAAGGCACAAGCTGCATTAGTTTTAGAGCTTGGGTTTCTCAGGTCTACATGTACAGCAGTGGTCTCCAACCTTTTTACGCCCAAGATTACTTTGAGTTTAAGGGCAACCCAGGATCTACGCCACCCATTACCCAAAGCCCCACCCCACTCACTCTATTTCCCCCCCCCCCCGTTACTTGCTGTCCCCTACCCTCACTCACTTTCACCGGGCTGCGATAGGGGTTTGGGGTTCAGGAGGGGGTGTGGGCACTGGGCTGGAGCTGAGGAGTTCACTGTGGGTGGGGGCTCTGGGCTGAGCCTGGGGCAGGGGGTTGGGGTGCAGGAGTGAGTGGGGTGCAAGCTCTGGGAGGGAGTTTGGGTGCAGGAGAGGGCTCCAGACTGTGGCAGAGTATTGGGGGGCGGAAGGGGGTGGGGGTGCTGGCTGTGGGAGAGGGGTCAGGGTTTGGGGTGCAGCCTCCTGCCGGGCAGCACTTACCTCCGGCAGCTCCCGGTCGGTGGTCCAGCGTGGCTGCTGCTAAGGCAGGCTCCCTGCCTACCCCGGTCCCACGCTGCTCCCAGAAGGGGCCAACTCACCCTTGCGGCCCCGGCCGGGGGGGCATGTGGCTCTGTGCACTGCCGCTCTCTGCAAGTACCACCCCTGCAGCTCCCATTGTCCGCAGCTCCCTGTTCCCAGCCAATGGAAGCTGCGGGAGCAGTGCTTGCAGACAGGAGCAGCGCGTGGAGGGAGACCCCTGCCCCCGGGGCTGCGCTGGCCACTTCCGGGAGCGGTGTGGGGTTGGGGTAGGCAGGGATCCTGTCTTAGCGGCAGCCCTGCTGAGCTGCCAGAGATCACGATCAACTGGGAGATCCTCTAGGATCGACCAGACGATCACGATCGACTGGTTGGTGACCACTGATATACAGGCTAGAAATCCTGTTAGCCTGGGTCCAGCACTTCCCCCAGTTCAGTCTTTGTTCCTCAGGTATTTCCAGGAGTCTTCTTATGTGGGGAGTGAAGAACAACAGACGATGTCAGTCCCTACCTTATATAGTATTAGCATATGGCAGGAACCCTTTGTTTCAAAACTTGATTCCCAGACTGGTTTGTGGAAAAAATACTGACATCCCAAGATGGAATCCAGAGACATGTGGTCTGGTCACATGCTCTTGCAGTGTTATAGCAGCCATTGCTTCCAGGCTGGCCAAAACTTTCACAGGAAGGTTAAGTTCTACCAGGATCCATTGACTTTGCTGATGGCCCATCAGCAAAACCATCTGGCTTCTTCATTTTTGTACCAGAAAGGCTAGCTGTGGGTGTCACCCAGAGTAAGCACGATTGAAATACAGATACCTAGTCAATCACCCCAAGCTCCCTTCCGTGGCCTCTCACCCCCCTGCTTGCCTCTTGACCACGGCACCAGGTAAGGCTGGCACTGCTGAAACCCTGCTACCCTGGGCTGAAGCCCAGAGCTGGAGCCCTATGGCTGGAGCAGGGGTGGGTGAAGCCCAGAGCCCTGAAGCTGGGAGAGTGGGGCCTGAAGCTCAGAGCCGGCCACCAGAGCCCCAAGGCTGATGGGAGAAGAAGGGGGTTAAGCTTGCCCCGAAGCCCCTCAGTACTGCAGGGAGTGACCACTACTTTGCCCCCTCCCCCATCTCTGCCCAGGAGGCTGTTGTAGCTGCATGCAGCCACAGTGGCCGCATTTGAGAAACGCTGGCTAATGGAATGTGCTGAGACTCTGCATAGAGCCATTAAGCAGCTGCCGCTGTTGTAAATCCCATACTCACTAACTTTTTGATCTGCGACGTCGCCTTCTTGTAGCAGGGCTTGCCTACGTTTAGAGCACTGCAGCAGCTGTGCTGCTGTAGCGCTTAGTGAAGATGCTACAGAGAATGAAGAAGCTTTCCCGTTGGCACAGGTACTCCACCTTTCCAAGAGGTGGTAGTACTGTCTACACTAGTGGTTAGGTTGATATAACTACGTTGTTTCAGGGTGTAGAAAATCCACAACCCTGAGCAACGTAGTTTTACTGACATAAGTTTGTATTGTAGACCAAGCCTTAGTTGTGGACAGTGGTCTCTCCCTACTCTAATCCAGATTTGCAGCAGAATTTTCACTGATATGAATAGCATTTTATGGCTACTTAATGGTTCGCTTCTGGGCTTAAAATCTGTTAATCTATAGGTAGATATGTGGAACAAGAGCTTCTCCTTCTGACATAGCTTTTGCCATTCGTGGAGGTGATTTTACTATGCCGACAGGAGAGCTCTTCCATTGTCATAGAGCAGGGGTTCTCAAACTGGGGGTCAGGACCCCTCAGGGGGTCGCGAGGTTATTACATTGGGGGGTTGCAAGCTGTCAACCTCCACCTCAAACCCCGCTTTGCCTCCAGCATTTATAATGGTGTTAAATATATTTTAAAGTGTTTTTAATTTATAAGGGGGGGGTGTCACACTCAGAGGCTTGCTGTGTGAAAGGGGTCACCAGTAAAAAAGTTTGAGAGCCTCTGTCATAGAGCTTCTTCACCAGATGCGCTGCAGTGGTGCAGCTGTACGTATAGACATGGCCTGTGCCACTGGGTTGGTGGTATTCCACAAATTTGAATTCCAGCATTTATCTGCATTCACTCCACATGCGTTCACTGTTAGGTGTAGCTCTATTAAATGGTGGAGTGATTAGTTGGAGCATCTTGGCAGAGTTGTTGCTATGATGTGAAGAGAAGTGCATGTGCGTCTTGCGGGATCAGGTATGTCTCCTCTCAGTGCTGAGTTGTATAGATTGCATCAATAGAGGTGCCCAGGAGTCATCCTGTCATGGAGATTGTTTTTAAGAGCATAATAATTTTAAAATACAAAATGCATCACTAACATATTTGTCACCCACCATTCTACTAATATATTGCATCCCTTCTCAGGTTGGATTGTTTTAAATCAAACCAGTACAAGTCACTGATTTTAATCGTAGTTTAAATCAGCAAGCAGGAATTCTTGATTTAAATAATTTATTTTAATTTTGTTTTGCATTTGTTGTTTTGGTTATTTTCCTAAAGAAAAAGTTGATTCTCATTGGTTGGTAACCATTACAAGATTTTAATTTGTAACTAAGTATTGCCTTTATGCTAAACTTGATACTTCTTGCTAACAAGGAGGATACACTATTGATGCAGACTTATTTAAGCAATTACATAACTTAATATGCATTTATTCAGTTTCTTAAGTTTTACATTTTTATTATGCTAGGAAATCATAAATGATGCATTTCTCATTTACTTGATTATTAATTTTGTGCTCATGAGTTGTGTCCAGCTGCATTTGGATGGAAATTAGAATTATTTTAAAATGCATTTATATTAAATCAAACAACCTTAAATGTGCTGGCTACATACTTTTTTCTTAGGTTTAACACAACATGCATTTGCATTTAAAACAAACTGATTTTTTAAACAAAGGAAGTAGTAACTGTAGGTAGTTAATTGAACTGACTGTTTCTGGCCTTCATGTCCTTCAAGATTTTAGAATTAGTAGATCTCATCCTTTCACACATATTTTTTTTTTTTTTTTTTTCATAGACTGCAAGAGAAAAACAAGCTTTCCAGCTCTTTCAGCTCCCAATCGGTTTCTTAACTTTCAATTAACCAATTGTTGAACTGAACTAGTTGAATAAACTGAAAAGAAAAAAATATTCTCTTTACACCTGCAGAAGAGGCTAGTGCTGTCAGTTTTGTTTAGCACATCAACAGACTCTGATTCCAGGTGCTTAATCGGTGACTTCTACCAGTTCAGTAGTCTGATGTTCTTCAACATTTAAGCAGCAGACATATACTGTTCAATACTTTCTATTTAATATAAAAGATTCTAATAGATTGTAGTATATTTAGCCCTTAACATATGTTGTCATATCTTCAGATTTAATTTTAAAATGGTTTTATTTTAAAAAGGACAAGTAATTTAATTTCAATTAAAAATAACACTTTGGGGGTTTTTTTAAGTTAAATTGTTTGTTTGTTTTTTAACCAACCTGTAACTGTGTTCCTTAGCAGCACTCCATCCTTACAGGAGCTGTGTGTGGTGTTGGCATGTTGGGTATTGCTCAAAAAGGGCAGGGTTAAGGTTATATTGAGAGTCTGGTATGTATTTAACTTCTTATTTCCTGGTTTCAAGAGGTTAGTTTAGCCACTCTCCATATTCTGGTAGGGCTCATGGCAGCACTGGGCAACCTTAATTTTGTTACTTTTTGGGTATTTAATATTATATGAAAGGGCATATCAAGGGTCCCTCAGGGATCAGTCCTGATCCAGTTCTGTTCAATATCTTCACCAATGATTTAGATAATGGCATAGAGAGTACACTTCTGAAGTTTGTGGATGATACCAAGCTGGGAGGGGTTGCAAGTGCTTTGGAGGATAGGATTAAAATTCAAAATGATCTGGACAAACTGGAGAAATGGTCTGAAGTTAATAGGATGAAATTCAATAAGGACGAATGCAAAGCACTCCATTTAGGAAGGAATAATCAATTGCACACATACAAAATGAGAAATGACTTCATAGGAAGGAGTACTACACAAAGGGATCTAGAGGTCATAATGGATCCCAAGCTAAATATGAATCATCAGCATAACGCTGTTGCAAAAAAGGGAACATAATTCTGGGATGTATTAGCAGGAGTGTTGTAAGCAAGACACAATAAGTAATTCTGCTGCACTCTGCACTGATTAGACCTCAACTGGAGTACTGTGTCCAATAAAAGCCCAGAGGAGAGCAACAAAAATGATTAAAGGTCTAGAAAACATGAAATGAGGGAAAATTGAAAAAAAAAAAAAAAAAA
>NW_020664978.1:0-5913 GCF_002925995.2 Terrapene triunguis | reverse complement strand
AAAAAAAAAAAAAAAAATTGGGGTTGTTCAGTGTGGAGAAGAGACTGGCGGGGTGGGGGACACACACATGATAACAATTTTCAAATATATAAAAGGGTGTTACAAGGAGGAGGGAGAAGAATTGTTCTTAACCTCTGAGGATAGGACAAGAAGCAATGGGCTTAAATTGCAGCAAAGGAGGTTTAGGCTGGACATTAGGAAAAACCTCCTAACTGTCAGGGTGGTTAACCACTGGAACAAATTGCCTAGGGCAGGGTTTCTCAAACTTCATTGTACCGCAACAACAAAAATTACTACAAGACCCCAGAGAGAGGGACTGGAGCCTGAGCCCCCCACCGTGGGGGGTGCCGAAGCTTGAGGACTTCATGGGGCTTGGATTTTGGCTTCAGCCCCGGGCCCCAGCAAGTTTAACAGCCCTGGCGACCCCATTAAAATGTGGTGGTGACCCACTTTGGGGTCCCGACCCACAGTTTGAGAACCGCTGGCCTAGGGAGTTTGTGGAATCTCCGTCATTGGAGGTTTTTAAGAACAGGTTAGACAAACACCTGTCAGGAATGGTCTAGTTACTACTTAGTCCTGCTTTGAATGACGGGAATGGACTAAATTAGTGGTTCTCAAACTAGGGCTGCCGCTTGTTCAGGGAAAGCCCCTGGCAGGCCGGGCCGGTTTGTTTACATGCCGCGTCCGCTGGTTCGGCCGATCGCGGCTTCCGCTGGCTGCGGTTCGCCGCTCCAGGCCAATGGGGGCTGCAGGAAGGGCGGCCAGCACGTCCCTCGGCCTGCGCCGCTTCCTGCAGCCCCCATTGGCCTGGAGCGGCAAACCGCAGCCAGTGGAAGCCGCGATCGTCCGAACCTGCGGATGCGGCAGGTAAACAAACAGGCCCGGCCTGCCAGGGGCTTTCCCTGAACAAGCGGCGGCCCTAGTTTGAGAACCACTGGACTAGATGACCTATTGAGGTCCCTTCCAGTCTTGCATTTCTATGATTCTATGGCTATCTTTCTTTAGAAGAGATTTATAATTTTGGGGGTCTTTGTTTTCTGGAATTTTACGATTTCCAGTTGCTTACCTCCAGTTTACTGTTTTTCACAAAACCCTTGTCAGTTCACTTCAGTGGTCAGAGGGAAGATGCTAACAAATGTTGACTTTTCTTCAGGAAGATTTGGCCTTCAAGCAAAAACAGAAGGAAGAGCAGAAGAAACTTGAGGAGATGAAGACAAAAGCTTCTGGGAAAGGCCCCCTTAGTAAGTGGCCCACTCAATAACTGGCTTGCCTTAAGGATAGGAAAAGTTAAGGAATTATCTTTAATGTTTTTTGCTACACTGACATAACAAGGACTATACTTTAGGTTATTTTCAGGGCTGTCAAGTGATTAATTGCCGTTTTAATCGCACTGTTAAACAATATAAGAATACCATTTATTTAAATATTTTTGGGGGTTTTCTATATTTTCAAATATAGGGTCAGGGCTGGGGACTGGTGGCTCCAGCCCCCCTCTCCCACCCATGGGGTTTGTGGCACAGGGCTCCAGTCCCCCCCATCACCCAGGAAGCTGTGGGTTGGGGCTGCTTCAGCCCCCCTGCCGCCGATGTCTCCCACCCTGCCCCAGGTATGCAATTAACGTGTTAAAAAAGTTAATGCATTAATTTTGCTTTCAGTTAATTAATTGCAGTTAATGCCTGCACTTGACAGCCTTAGTTATTTTACATTCCAAAGTGAGCTGGTTTTAATTGCAAATTACTCAAGTTATTAAACACACACAAGAATATATGAGCAACAAATGGAAACCAGAATGATTCAATTAAGATTTCTTACTTCATCTGTTTTAGTTGTTTGAGCACCAGTCCTGAGTGATTTACAATATTCAGTATAACTAAACTTATTACAATCAATTAGCTCAATAGATTCATTGGTCTGCCTGGACAGACACAAACTAGTCCATTCTAATAACTGTGCCCGTTGACAATCCCATTACTACTTCATCTCGCCAACACTGTTTTATTATAAAAATAAAATTTTATCTTAAATGTGCAGGATGCATAAGAAAAAGTTCATCAAACATGTTTTGAATTTAAAACTGTTTTAATATAACAGTTTCGCTATAGTTAGTGAATTTAACTGGTTGTTTCTGGTCACCACGTTCTTCAAGATTTTGGAACTACCAGGTCTCATCCTCTCACACCATGTTATTACTCACAGATTGGAAGAGTGAAACAAGCTTTCCAGTTTTTTCAACTCCCAATCAGTTTCTTAACTTTGAATTAACTAGTTGTTGAACTAAACTGAATGAATAAATTGAGATAAAATTATTCTCCTTGTATCTGCAGAAAGTGGCTACTGCTGTGAAAAGCTAATTTAGCACTTCAGCCAACTCTGGTTCTGTGTACTTAACCATTGACTTCCAGTAGTTCATTGGTTTGACTTTTTTTGATACTTGGATAGCAAACGTGTCCTGCTTTTTTTTTTTTAATGTAATGTACATGATTCTAATAGCCTATGTTTAGGCCTAAACATACTGTAATCTATCATAATTGCAAATTTAATTTTAAATGTTTATTTTTAAAAACGGTATTTAAATTAAATACAAAAAATGATTTTGTTGACTTTTTTAAAAAAATCATTTTTTTAAAAAATTCACTGTCTCTTCTCCCTACCTTCTATTGTCTGTCTGCCCTACATAGTCCCTGTCCTGAAGATCTTACAATCTCTCATGTTTCTACATTACTTAGTCTTAGCGCATGCGCAACATGCCTCAGGTGGCACATGACCAGGATTCATCACCGAATTTGGTCTGCTGGTTGGATCGTTAGCTTCCTTGGTCCCAGCCAGGTACTGATAGGAAGTGCGACATGAATGCTGATCCATGTGCCACCTCCCCCCGCCCCCCTTCCAGTTCTTAGTACAGCAAGGCTTTGATTCTGACTGGGGCCTCTAGTTGCTATTGGAAGGTTGCTGTTGTCTGTATTCTTACAGCCTTAAATACACCTTGATTATGTGGGATGAGGAGACACTCATGCTGTACCCACATAGCATTTGCTCTTCTGCCAAAAGGTTTCTCAAGACTAATTAGGGTCCTTGACAAGGGAGTGGAGCCATTGATGGGGGCTCATTTGTTCTGAGAATTCATCAGCAAACTTTCTGAACTTTTGTTAATCTGTATGGTTTTTCTCCCCGGACATGGTATGGGAGGGGGAGAGGAGAAAAATCTGTTATTGAAAAAGCTGTTGGCAAAGCCTTTCAAGTATATTTTCTGACTTAGTGGGCCAAATTTTGCTGTTACACCCACGTGACCCCACAGTGGTTACCAGGGCCAGAGAGGTGAATGAACAAATTTTCAGTGTTGTTAGCACTGTTTTGTGTGATGTACATCTTCTGTAATAAGAGGACAAAGTAGAGGATTTTCTTCAGTGGATGCAAAAGGTCTCTGGATACATAGTCCTGCTGACAAAAATAGGTGCGTAACTGATGTTACAGGAATTGGGTCTTAGTGCAAAGCTTGTAATGCAAAATAAAGCATGTGTTGATGAGGAAGTTGAGAAAGTAGTGTAATAAATTATACAAAAAACATTAACTCAAAGTCAGGTGAAATGTAATACAAACAATGTGGTTGAGGTGAAAGTTCTTAGATGGGGGATTGAGTGGAGGTGGTAATAAAGGAAGTTGTTGTAGAAGAAATTGGCGTGTGGGACTAAACCTCTGTATAGGCTTCAGATGTCTGTACTGTAGTTTTCTTTCTTTTGGCAGCTGGTGGTGGCATCAAGAAGTCTGGCAAAAAGTAGTTACATGCTGTAGAAGAAGCAGTCTGCTCCCATTGGTTGCTTGTCTATGCAATGGATCTGCAGATTCATGTAGTCAAGAAAATTCACTGTCATTTGAGCACCTTGTACATTTTGCTCAGTTAAAATAAATTGTTTTGTTAAGATGTGGTGTCTCTCTGTGTCGCCCTGTAGACTGACTTTCAAAATGCATTACTGGATTGAACTTCATAGGAGACTACAGTTGAACACCACTTGAAATTATAGTTGGCCCATAGGGTAGTGGTGTTTAGTTCCAGAAACAAACTTATTCAACTTCTGCACTGCTGATACCTGTATGCATTTATAAAGTGTCTGATTTATACAGCTCTACAGTGCTTGAGTCCTGGATAGCAGAGAGACTGCCTCCCATGTACTGCTGTGACTGAGGTGCTTGAATACCTGTATGTACATTTTTAGTGACCGGACTTTCTCATTGGAGGGTCCCTGTTCCTCCCCATCTGCTTCCTGAAAAATTCCCACTGTTCTCTCTTTGCTTGTGGAAGAGGGATGGAGTATTATCTAAGAAATACCTTTGTCTTGCTCTAATTTTAATAAATTACATTTGTGTATCTTGTACAAATTTATTATGATTGGTTACACTCTCTTTAATAAAATTTTCCAGTGATTAATACCTGAAGTATTAAGTAGGCTAAAAAAATCCACTATAAAGCAGAAGCATAGGGAGTATTTAAAGATGAGCATGTAGGGAGGAGCTGGTTAGGGTTGGGTTTGAGGGTTTGCATGTGGGGGGTGGGAGAGAGACCACTTGCTGTGAGCACTGGGAACCAGAGGACACTTAATGCAAGTAGCTAGGGAAGACTAGTTTATGTCTTTTCTATATGGGATGAGTGGTTTAAGATGGATGCCCAGGCTGCCACTTTGTAAGTAAGCATGCTGGGAGGAGCAGATAAGTGAGGAATAAAATGTAAAGAGTGGTTTATGTCACTCTCTTGGGGCATGCTTCAAGGTAAGTGTCTGGGGAGGAGGGGTTAAGTGAACACCAGGAGAAAAAGTTTAGGATGGAGACAGAAGAGGAGGTTTTTAGTGTGTGCGGATCGAGGATAAGGGTCCAGAGTGAGCACTTGGGGACAGGAATAGTTTCCAAAATGAGCACCATGGAAGGAATGGGTTAGGGAAACTGGAAGCTGTTTTGGGTGAATGCATCGTCTTAAAGTGCTCCTCAGATGGCAGTGGAGAACAGTTTAAGTACAGTTTAAGTCAAGTACAACTGAAGGAGTGGTTTATGGTTCAGCACATAAGGGTGATGGCTTAACTTGAGCACCTGTGCTTTAGCCTAAGGACTCTCCATGCTCAGGGCTTGTCTCCACTTACTGGTGGATCACACTGCGGCAATCGATCCAGCGGGGGTTGATTTAGCGGGTCTAGTGAAGACCTGCTAAATCGATTGCAGATCGAATGCCGGTACTCCACCGGAATGAGAAGAGTAAAGGGAGTGGATGGGAGAGCATCTCCTGTCAACATAGCGTAGTGTGGACCCCGCGGTAAGTAGATTTAAGCTATGTTGACTTAAGTTATGCTATTTCTATAAGTCAAATTGCGTAACTTAGATCGACTTTCCCCTGTAGTGTAGAACTGCCGTCTGAGGAGCACTTTAAGACCAAGTAACAAGGGAGAAGACATTGAGGGTACGCATAGTTTGAGAACCTGACTAGCAGCTAGGTGAGGGCTGAAGCATATTGAATAATTTAGCTCTAATGTGCAACAGAAGGCACAACCCAGCTTCTAGTTGGATAACTGCAATACAGGCTTAGGGTTGGGGTTAGGGTTAAGGGGTTAGGGGTAGGTGTGACGGGTTGGATCACAGAAACCCCCTTGGGAGCTGCCACCTAATGTGCAAAGACTACCTCTGCTCCTGTTTTCCCTGCCAGCTCAGGACTCCAGCACCCTGTCTTGCTGAGCGAGACACTACAGTCTGCTCCAACACCGACCCAGGGTCTGAATCCCTTGTCCCAAAGCTGCAAGTTTACCTGAAAACAGCTCACAGTAGTGTGCTTGTCTCTAGCACTCAGATGCCCAACTCCCAATGGGGTCTAAACCCAGATAAATCTGTTTTACCCTGCATAAAGCTTATGCAGGGCAAACTCATAAATTGTTCGCC
>NW_020664977.1:0-33774 GCF_002925995.2 Terrapene triunguis | reverse complement strand
GGGGTACACAAGTACCCCTGGTTGAAAACCACTGATCTAAAGGATAGAGCAGGAGACTAGGCCTCTGGGCTTCCATTGCTGGCTCTGCATTTACTCACTGTGCAGCCTTAGGCAAGACATTTAGCGCCTGATCTTGTACCCACCAGTGTCAACGACTAAGCTCCCGTGTACTTCACTGCTGTAGGTTCAGCATTTTAGGCTCTCTGTGTCAGAGTGACCCGTGGGAATGATGGAGATACTAATAACTCCCTACCTCACACAGTTATTATATTGCTTAAATACTGTTTGCAAGTGGTTTGAGATCTTTGGCTGAAAAGAGCTTTGCAAGTGCAAACTGCCATTGCTGCTGTGAGCAATTCCTCGGTCAGCAGCAGATCAGAATTCCAAGGCAAAACGAATCACAAGAACTTGTCTCTAGTGACGTTTCCGATTGTCTAGGACTACCACCATGGGAAAAGAGGCAAGACTCGCAGCACCCTGATGCTGACATACAGCAACGTGGCTGTTCATGCTCCAAAAGACCAGCTTCTCTCCCGAGTAGAGGCAGACATCACAGGGAACATCCTTCACCATTACAGAGCCAGTTGTCAGGTAAGAGCTTTTGTGTGATAAGTGTTAGGGGCATTACCCTGAAGTTATAGCATTGCCTCTGAGTTTATAGAGAGAGGGCTTGTATTTTCTAAAACTCTCCTTTGAGCAATAATTTGTCACATAACTCAAATTTAAAGCTGTAATGGACGGAGCGTGAGCTGTCACATGTTGTATCATTTTTGTTGCTCTTCTTTGTATTTTCTCTAGTTTCTCTATATTCTTCTGAAATTCTGTAGACCACAGCTACACAGTAATTCAGATGCATTCAGACTCAGGCTATTCAGAGTAACACTCTAACTCCCCTAATATGTATGTGTATCTAGCGCTATCTTTCGCTACCCAAGAGAGACTAGTGCTAGCTTGTATTTGGTTGATTTGCTGTCACTCTGTTTTTTGGACACATTACTTCCCTTACCTCTTATCTGTCTTCTTGTTTGTCTGTGTGCTCCTTATTTCTGTTCCCTAGGTGTCTGACTGCTGGCACTGACTCTCATCTCCGTGCAACCTCTCCACGTCACTTTGCCATTCAATTCTGCCCTGTCTGACTGAGACTCTCACTTAGGCATTGTCAAAAATAGTTGAACCAAACTGATATCTTCTAGTAGTTCACAAATGCAAATATTATGTAGTGTAGCCCCTGATATTGACCTCTGCAAAACACCCCCTCTGGATACATTTCCTGCCTTTTGGAAGATTTAACAATAGTGATTCTCTCTGCTCCATATTCACCAGCCAGGACATTTTGAGGATGTGTGTTATGTTGGACATACATTGCTAAGAGCTGTTTTGCATTTTGTTTTTCAGGTGCTGGGCATCACTGTTGGGAACAAGGTACATTCTAAATAATCTGCCTTCAGCTCTTGCATTTTCTATACACAAGTTGCTTGTTTAAATTGCACAGAGCTTGATTTCCTTGCTACATCAAGCAGGCGTCCTGGCTGCTCTGGTGTAAGTGGACCTGGATTTATTTGATGAACTTGGGTTTTCTTTTCTTCTGAGGTGGGTGCAGAGCCGGGGTCCTCTGCCTTCTGGGTTCTGCGGACACCTCTCTCCTCTCCTGAGGCTAGATTTAATTCCTGATCTTTATCTTCTGGACTCTGGTTCTTCTCTTAGTTTCTCATCCACATCCTCTTGTTTCTCCTTCTGGATTATGTAGGACATGTACCTAAAATTAACCCTCATCCAGAATGTCACGGAGATTAGCTGTGCCATCTTGGAGACCAGAGACTCCCGGGAGTTCGAATTCTCCTACAAACAGGAGCTCCTTGGCTACATGCTGGTGAGTGATTAGGAGCTTTGAGGACTGAAGTACAAAGGAGTTTGTTGTAATGCAATAAGACTGGTTTTCCAGGGAGATGTTATTTTATCCATTGGCTGTGACTGTACTACTGCAGTCTCATGAGCTACCTGCATGGCACCCCGAATGCTGGGTCCACTCTGAGCTCGGCAGGGATGCTGACATATTGTGGGCTGTAACTGGAAGGAATGGCTTCTGTCTGGTGAGTTATCTTTTTGTCCTCCATATAGTCTGCAGATGGCCCTACGGTCCATTTCAGAGGCAGAGAGCCTGCTGAGCCCGGTGTCTGTTTATTACAGGTCTGGCATATGGCCCTATTTCAGGGTGTGAGAGGAAGACCTCTCTGCCTTTCAAATCCATTTCCCATTTTTTATGTCCCTATTAATGCATTTCAGGACTTCATTAAAAAGGAACCACTGGATTCCCTGGCATCTCCAGTTCGCTACAAGGCAATTCTTGCCATTGGACATCTGAGGTAGGCTATTTTCTGCCATATTTCCTGGCACTGTGATGACTTCTTATTTGTTAATTCATGAGTGTCAGATTGGGAGCAGTCTGATGCCTGCAGGGTTTGGCTCACATGCTGCTCACCAGCAGAACTTTCGTTCTTGAGGGTTTGAATGTGTCCATTTGGAGGTTTGTGCTTGAAAGACACAAGATTGGAGGTTGAGGGGCATGCAGTACAATGGAGGAGAGTTCAGATGGGGAGGGAGGTGTCTGGCTAGCTGGCAGGGGGAAGGAAGCTTGTGGGTTTCTCTAGAAAGGGGACTTGAAGCTTTAGCTTTACTTCTAGATGAGCCAATACTTAATAGAGGTGCAAAGAGGTGCTCAGCTGCAAAGTGAAGGGTTGTTTGCATTTGGGGTTCTAGACTGGGGCAATCTCTAGCCATTGGACCCACTCTTTTACTTGGAGGTGGTACTGAGTCTAATGCATGACTTTTCTCTCTTTCTTCTGCCAGCAAACTCAAACCATCTTTGACCTTGGAGGAAAACCGTGAGCTCCTTGATGAGTGTTGTAAAAGTTTATTTCCCCTTCCTCTCTTGGAGAAGATGAAAGAGGAAGGCGAGACAGCAAAGGATGCTCTGCATAGACAGGTACGTGACAACAATTCTCCTCTGGCAGCATCCACTGTATTTCTGCCCAGCAGGCACTGGATGATGGCAGTCACACATGGCCTCCCTGGCAAGGTTATGGTTAGCTTTCCCCGGCCCACACACATAAATGATCTGTGCTGAGCCTCACTCCTTCTCTTCTGGTTTCAGTCACTGTATGTGAGGTCCTTGGAAGCCCTTGGCAAGCTAATGAAGACTTTGCTGGAGGAAGAACCAACCGCAGACTGGTTCCAGGAAATGTTTGAAGTGAGTAGACCTTTGAACCGCGGTGGAGATTGTTTCTTGTGTTACAGCAGGGAAGAGTCAGAGATTTAGGGGGTCAAGCTTCAGTTGTGGAGGAATTTTCCACAACGGAGTTAATTTTAGGGAGAAAGCACTACATTCTTCCTTGTGATAAGTGGGCATGTGCCCCATTGAAATCCATGGAAGCTATGCCATTTTATGCCAGGGCTGGATTGGGATCGAGTTCTTACAATGGAGTTGACACTACTTGGACCGGCAAGAAAATCACCACTGCAGTAGCCAAATCCAAGAGAACCAGTTGAAACTGATCACTTCTTCTAAGAGGAATTCATTAATATTGAGTTAAGCCCGGTGTATGGAAACTCATTCAGAGGAGACTTCCTGTTCCTCAGACATGAACAGAATATCTTGAAGAGCTGAGGGGTGGGGAGTTTGATCCACCTTCAGTATAAAAATGAAGTTATAAAAGGCGGGGGGGACTTCTCTGCTCTTATTCAAATTAATATAAAGAAATGCTCCTCTCTGTCATTTTGCCACTCGACATGGGAGAAGTTGCCCAGGAAACAGACCACAGCAGCAGACATCAAACAGCATGCAATGTGCTAGACAGCTCCCATCAGACAGTCTACAGCAGACATCACATACACGGGCCCAGATTCATCTCTCATGTAACTCCTTTGGCTTCAATCACCAGAGGTGAATCTGGTCCCTGGGACTTGTATATCTAAGGGGCTCTTCCATTAGACATGTAATTCCTTTGCTACACCGAGGTCAGATGCTTTGGAGAGGGATTTTAGTGACAATTAAACCTGTTTAAGAGGAACATTTGGGAGGGATTTTCTGGTACTAATTCTGTCCATTCCCCTGCTCTACCAACAGCTACTAAGGACATGGTTCAGTTCAGAGAAGGAGTGGGAGAGAGAAAGGGCCTTGCAGGCCAGCACCCAGCTGCTGACTGCCTATCAAGAGGCAGTTAATAGCACAGTGAGTATAGCCTCTTACTCTTCCTTGAGCTGACTTCCCTGCTTATATCAGATCTGACACTCAACGCAAATGCATGAAAAACTCTTCCAGGGCAGCAGCTGGGATCTCAAGGTGACTAAGATCCCCCTGCTTCCAGAAGAGAGGTTTACACAACAATGCTGTGACCACACTCCGGGCAGACTGCAAGAAGTAGAGGGCAGACAATCCCCCAAACTGATGGATTATTCTATAATTAGATTCACCAAGTCAACAACAGAAGAGCTCCCACCCTAGTTAACAAGATGCCAAACGCAGTCCCCTTTTGGCAGTCCAGACCTTGGCTCCCATCTAAACATCCATGTCTTGGAAGAAGGGGGAGGGATAGCTCAGTGGTTTGAGCAGTGGCCTGCTAAACCCAGCGTTGTGACTTCAATCCTTAAGGAGGCCATTTAGGGAAGTGGGGTAAAAATCTCTCTGGGGATTGGTCCTGCTTTGAGCATGAGGTTAGACTAGATGACCTCCTCAGGTCCCTTCCAACCCTGATATTCTATGTCTAATATAGTGAGGGGTTACTGAAAACTTGGCTCACCATATGTGAGGTTCACTGATCATAAAGGACCGGATGCTTATCCCCAGGTCAATATGAATCTCAGGTCTTTCCTAAATATCATGCTGTCAGCCAGTCCTTAATAACTAAATCTAAGATTTATTGTTAAAAGAAAGAAGAGAGTGACAAATGGTTAAATGATCAATATCCATACAACAGTGATGGAATAAACTGCTGGTTTGTAAAAGTCTCTCTGGAATCATCCCAACAGATCAGAATCCAAAGGCAGCTTAGATGTAAAGTCTGTTAGTTTTTCCATGCACTTTCCAGGTTATTCCAAATGATTATTTGGAAAATCTCTGTCCTATGGCTTACACTTTCCCTGTTCAAAGTTTAAGCAGACTAGAGATGATAGGCTCAGGCCCGAGCCTTCTCTTTTATAGCTATTCTAGCAGGCTGACACGCCTACCTCACAGAAATTGTCACAGAAGGACCTTCCCCCAATGCAGATCACCTGTTGTACTTTGCTTTGAAGATAATCTTCTATTATCATTCTATTAACACAGTAAACTAGTTACATTCCTTCACATAAGGTAATTAGCCGTTCTTCCATTATAACACAGATAGTTAAGCTGAAGATAATGTAGAAATGATTGGTTTCCTGGAGTGTCTTACATCTTTGATTTTAAGGTTAACTGAACACCTTGCATACATAATTAAGGCAATTAAGACATGAAAGGGAATTAGCATCTACAAGCTAATTTGGTTACATTGTGAAACTTCTAACCGGGTATAGATAAACACAGACAAATACACTTAGCCTCTATTGTTCATTTTTGAATGAGTTGATGATTGCTAGACTAATACATCTCTTAGAAATTCACATGCAAGTGAACTGTCTTGATACAGCAGAAGCGCCTCTTGTTAAGTTATTATGGGTCATACACAGGTTGACTGGTCTGCCAGTGTCACAAATGCATCCTTGGTTCTTATGCTCCCAGGATGCTAAAGCTGAATTTCTATTGAATCAGCTAAGAACATAAAACATAAGAGTGGCTACCCTGGATCCCCCAGAAGAATGGTTCATCTAGCCCAGTATCCTGTCTTCTGACAGTGGTGGGTGCCAGATGCTTAAGAGGGAATGAACAGAACAAGGCAATTGTCAAGTGAACCATCCCCTGTTGGACAGTCCCAGCCCCAGCTTCTGGCAGTCAGAGGTTTAGAGACACCCAGATCATGGGGTTGCATCCCTGACCATGTTAGCTAGTAGCCATTGATGGACCTATACTCCGTGAACTCATCTCATTCTTTTTTGAACCCAGTTATACTTTTGGCCTTCACAACATCTCCCTGGCAAGGAGTTCCACAGGTTGACTGCATTGTGTGAAGAAATGCTTCCTTTTGTTTGTTTTAAACCTGCTGCCTATTAATTTCATTGGGTGACCCCTTGTTCCTGTGTTATGTGAAGGGCTAAATAACACTTCCTTATTGACTTTCTCTACACCAGTCATGATTTTATAGTTCTCTATCATATTCCCTCTTAGTCGTCTCTTTTCCAAGCTGAAAAGTCCCTGTCTTTTTAATCTCTCCTTGTACGAGAAGTTGTCCCATACGCCTAATAATTTTTGTTGCTCTTCTCTGTATTTCTTCCAAATCTAACATATCTTTTTTGAGATGAGATGACCAAAACTGCACGCAGTATTCAAGGTGTGGGGGTAGTATAGATTTATGTAGTGGCATAATGATATTTACTGTCTTATTATCGATCCCTTTCCTAATGGTTCCTAACATGTTGTTATGGTTTTTGACTGCATGTTGAGCAGATGCTTTCAGAGAACTGTACACAATGACTCTGAGGTCTCTTTCTTGAGTGATAACAGCTAATTTAGACCCCATCCATTTGTATGTACAATTGGGATTATGTTTTCCAATGTGCATTACCCAGTTCAGTACAGGAATCAGAGGCACAATGTTATCAGATGTGCCTGTCACTTTGGGTAGGCTCATTGATTAGGGTTACTCTTCTGGGGGAGGGGGAGTTTTCTGTAATTCTGTTAATATGCTGCTTATGTCACTTGTGTGTTCATATGGAGCTCTACTCCTTCTTTCTACAAGTCCCCTCCCAATGGAGCTATCCTGCAGGACCTAGGTTCCCCAGGGCTAATAACTAGAACTAGATGAAGATGCGCACACACACACACACTAGCAGAGCAAGTCAATCAGCACTCCCCAGCTGATCCCCTCATATGTCCCTGTATTCAGTGGGCTGGGTTAAGCAGCACTTTCAAGCTGGTACCCTTATGTGCCCCTGGTCTCAATAGGCTGGGTTGAACAGCACTTTCAGCTGCCCCTCCCTTATGTGCCCCAAGTTTAACACGTCCCTATCACACTTTCACATTACAATTGCACTGGGAGTAACACACTTGATGAGCAAACCCCACAGTATTTTTGGGCACTACAGGGATCTTTAGCTTAGGTGCAAGAAGCGTTGCTGCAGAGTAAATGGGGGAAACTAAAAACACAAAAGAGTAAAATTCAGAGAGAGAGAGAGAAGCAACCAGCTGAACCATAAAAGTTATTTATTGAATAATAGTGATAACTACACAAGGAGGGCTAAACAAACATAACAGTTACATTTTAAAGGTTAATACCTGAGGTAGAAAAGAAAACAGAGAGAGAGAGAGGGATCTCCCCCACTCCATGAGGCTTGAACTGGTCGGGGTTCCCAGGTGATGGTGGTAGCTCAGGGTCCTGAGTGCTGGAGACAGGCAGAGCCCCCAGCACGATCAGTCAGGAGATGGAATCCCAGTGGAACTGATGCAGGGTTTGGGTCTATACATCAGAACCCTTACTTGGGCATAGGTCGGGGGTTTTGTAGAGAAAATACAATGGCTCAAGGGAGAACACTAGATTTGTTTATGGGTAAACTGATGGCTCAAGGATTTTCTTTAGGCTAGGCCAGGGGTAGGGAACCTATGGTACACGTGCCAAAGGCGGCACGCGAGCTGATTTTCAGTGGCACTCACACTGCCCGGGTCCTGGCCACCGGTCCGGGGGGCTCTACATTTTAATTTAATTATAAATGAAGCTTCTTAAACATTTTAAAAACCTTATTTACTTTACATACAACAATAGTTTAGTTATATGTTATAGACTTATAGAAAGAGACCTTCTAAAAACATTAAAATGTATTACTGGCACGTGAAACCTTAAATGAGAGTGAATAAATGAAGACTCGGCACACCACTTCTGAAAGGTTGCTGACCCCTGGGCTAGACAATAGGAGCTGATCACTCTTGGCTCTGGGTGTTGTTTTCTTCTAGGGAGCTCACAAGGCAACTAGGCTGCTTCAGTATTTTGGGATATCAGTCAAAGATTTATTACTAGAATTGCTCTGATAATTGCTGAGCTGGGTGTGTGCAGGCGTAAGTTCATTAGCATCTGGAGCAGGGATTCCCATGATGCAGTGCGTCCCCACTTTTCTGGTCCAAGAGTTCAGTGCGGTTCTCTGTTCTTCATTCCTTATGCTAATCCCTATCCCATCTTTCATGCAGATGAGGCTAGGGGAGTTGTCTCTGTTCTTCATTCTGTATGCAAATGGAGACGTCTTAATCTTGTCACCCTTGTCAGGGGGGGGTCTAGGTGTGTCTCCCCATGCCCTTCATTGTTCTCTGCAAGCCTTTTCTCCGATCGGTTTTGGTTCAAACAGAGACGCGGTGAGGGGTGTCCTTCATGAGTCACACCGGCTAGATACTGCGCCCTGGTTCCCCAAAAACACAGAGCTGACTGGTATCAACAATAAGGATGGAAAGTGAAGTCTCATACAGCTGGAGAACATTCATTCTTCATTCTTTTTTAATTAGACTCAGGAAACTTTTAATCGGTTTGGATCTCTGATTGGACAAATAGCACCATACAGCTGTGATTCACTGGCCACGTCCCGTCAGTGGGTGGTTGACTGTATCAGCTGCCTTCTCTGTATACAAGGTGAGGAGACCATTAGCAGGTATAAGTAATTCTTCACCATTAGCAGGTATAAGTAATTCTTCACCTTCTTTCACTGTTGTAATGTCCATTTTTCTGCCTGTCTAGTTCTTTCTGTCCTGTCTGTTGGCATTTAGATAACAGAATGGTGGGCATCTTGTAAATACCTCATTAGAAGAGAAGATTATGATGTGTAAAGAGCCTAGCACACTTTTGGGAACTGTACAAATAATAAATGGTCTGCATACAGGTAGATAACTGCTAAATTCCTTAGGGCTTGTCTACACAGGGACAACTAAGGAAAGTTAATCCAAATGAACTAACGGTGTAAATTTAAAGTGGCATTAAACACATGTGTGGATGCTCTGATTCTGAATTAAAATGGCCCTTATTAATTTTAGTGAATTACATGAATTAAACTAACCTGAAATAAGGCCCCTTTAATTCTAAATAAGTATGTCCCCGTAGGTGTCTAATGAAGTTTAACTAATGCATTTTGAAAATTAATTTGGATTAGCTTTCTTGACTATCTCCATGTAGACAAGCCCTTGGTACTAAACATTTTCATTCTCTTTACCCTGCCACTGGCTGTATTGGAGGGGTTTCCTGGAATAATTCTTTAAACAAAAAGTTCTTCCAGCAGCCCTCTGTCATGAGCATTCAAAGCTACTGGAGTAAGTGTAGGCTATTTTCCCCTTTGTGAAAGAGTAGGATATTCTTTTCACCTAATGGTTAGATGTAAAGGGATAGAGCTTGGTTATCATTTAAGGCCATTTCCAATTAGGGTGACCAGACAGCAAATGTGAAACATCGGAACAGGGGGTGGGGGGTAATAGGAGTCTATATAAGAAAAAGACCCCAAAATTGGGACTGTCCCTATAAAATCGGGACATCTGGTCACCCTCTTTCCAATTATTATTAATCAGTCCTAAAACCAGTGTTGGTGATTCAGAAACAGAAGAAGGGACTCCAATCTTTGCATGTACAAAATAGAAATCCCAGCATTGTTTAGAAGTGACTGATGAGCCTGGGTTTCCTGCCGAAGGTTTTGTCCAGACCCATCTCTTTTACAATGAGAGTTTGGTGGAGGGATTCACCTCTACATTGGAACCTGAGATCTATCTGCATGACTTGTACTTGAATATGAGATTAGATTTAAATACTGAGAGCAGAGAGGCTACTGAAACCAGACACACCCAGAAAGCTGCTCCAAGCTGAATACAGTGCTTGTTCAATCCTGTATCATTCACAATAACATACCACTACTGTTAACTTTCAGACATTTAGGGTGTAATCCTGACTCCATTACAGTCAACAGGAGTTTTGCCATTGACTTCGATGGGGCCAAGATTTTACACTATGCTGATAACAGCATAGCACATGGATCCTTCTGTATGAATATCCATGCAATAGAGGTTCAGTTTCATGAATTGTTACAGTACTTTTTCTCCTTTTCTCCACTCCAGGCCAGTCCATGAACCTGGGGTCAGCGGCGGAGGAGCTGAGATGTCTCCGTGAAGCACTAACAGCTCCAGACCCTGAGGCTCTGTTTCAGGCGTCTTCCAAAATGGCCAGGGTAACTGACTCAAAAAGCTTGTGCGGATGTTCTAGTGGCGGGGCACTATTCATTTCACATTTAAGCTTTTATGATGCCTTTCCGTACTTGGAGTGAGCTGTGGGAGCGGGGCATTCATTGCTAGTAACCAGCAAGATGCTTTTCATAGATGTGTGCTATGAATGCCATGTAAAAACCAGATGCCACAGAATGTTGCACACACATGAAAATACGCACGCAGCTGTGCACACATGTACCTATCCAGCCATCCATGAGAAAAAACTGTGTTAGTGGAACATCAAGCTGAGAAACCACCCAGTCTTCATTCTGTCACTTTGTGGGTTTGCCTTAGCCTATATTTGTGTGCATGCCTCTCTTGACTTCATTGGATAAGTTGTAAAAAGATGCCGTGTATAGAAGAGAAACAAACTGGAAACTTCCCTCCTGCATCTCCAGTACAATGTTGTGCTAACTGTGCCACAGAGGCTTTAGCTCTAACCTGATCTCATTAGTGTCGAATACAAAAATGTCGTCTCTAGACTGTCGAGAGAATTGTAATCACCAATGGCTGCTAGACATGAGGCTAATTAACAATTTGTTGATGCATATATCTTTTCATAGAGATATTAGGCCTCCATTTTTAAAAAGCCAGACATCATTGCAGTCTCTCCTGTTTTTGATTTGTTCCCAGGTTGTTAGTGAGTACTTTCCTTCAGAACAGGCCACAGACTTTATTAAGGCCACATCGGGTGGTATGTTGTCTGCCAGCCCCACCTGTGCCACGGCAGCTGGACTGTGGATGAAGATCATCCTGAATGAGTGTGGAGATGCCATGCTGGACAAGGTAAAACGGGAAACTGGAGAGGGTTTCTGCCTAAACTCTAGGCTTTTAGATCTTTGCCCTTATGTGTAATGAACAAAAATCTTGCTGTTTCTCCCCCTCGGACATAGAGTCGATTCCATCTCTGTTCCTACCCTAAGATAGGCAATGGCAGAATCAATCGCAGTAGACAGAGATAATCCAAGGGAAAAGGAAGATGGTTGGTTATTTATTTGTCTAGCTTGTTGCCACAGTATTTAGCCAAGAAAGGCTTGAAAAAACAGACTCTGGGGAAAATACAACAAGACAGAATGACTGGCACTTGGAATCATCCAGTTCTTAGGAGGCCTATGGCTAAGGGCTACCTGGATAAAAATAGCACTGTAGTCATTCCCAGTCAGTCTGGAGCCTGGGCTCTGAGACCCACCCTCTTGCCAGGTTTCAGAGCCTGGGCTCCAGCCCAACCAGGAACAGCTACACTTTTACACTGCTGTGGGGTTTTTTTTTGCTGTGTAGACATACCCTTTAAGAATAGAAGGGGGGAGGGAGGGAGAAAACTATAGTGTCTTTGGGATCCACTATTTATATGCCTTATTCTGGAGCCCAGTGCGTTAGGGCTAGATGAAAGGAGCACTCCACAAATCTTCTAACAAGGCTGGTGAAAGGTCTCAGGACAGGGAACCCTCGCAGCAGAACTGCCATGTTTGCACAGTGTTTTGAAGATGTGAAGGGTTAGGAGTGAATATGAGAGGTCGTCACCTGTTCATAGTCCCAGGTATTTGCACACTGTGTTTAAAGCACTTGCATATTTTGTGCTTGTGGTTGTTTATGAACTCCGCATTCTTCGAGGCAAATGGTCAGATTTGGCTTCTTAAATCACACCTGCAAAATGTGGGCAAGCAAAGCCTTCTTTTGTGCATGCGAACGGGTTTATTTAATGCATAGCTGGGCACCACCACATTAAATTACCTGGTATGTATATGTGTGTGTCAGTGTTAGTTTTTACAGCCAAGTGTGGGCAATTTTTGTGGGTTAAATTTATGCAGACATATTTGAACATTTGTTTCTTGAAGTGAAGAATTTCTAAAAAAGCAGCAACTGGCTAAATGGCTAAATAAAGGTTTTGATTCTGTAGCATGAATGGAGAGAAAGAAAAAGGGACATTTCTTTCTGGTTTTGTTCCTTCCAGGTGCCAGATATCCTGGTTATAATATATAGCCACATGCCTACTATCCAGGAAGGCAGCTTGAGGCAGTTCCTGGTGGAAGCGGTGTCCATTTTAGCTCACCGTGACCTAGAGACAGTGATCTCCAGCCTCCTCGGCGAACCTCTGCCGATGAACAGGTATATACCGCTACCTATTGCGTTCATCTTGGTGAAACATGGATCCCACAGCTTTACTGGGAGATGTAGGGCTTTATTTAAGCAGCAGACAGTTTGGGATAATTCCTAAAGGTTAATAGCCTGGGTCTTTCTGCAGGAAGGTCCAAGAGCATGTTAAGGTGGGGTGCGGAGAGAAATTAAGTGTCATTCTGTTTCCATTAATTAATAGCTGCTTTGATATCCTAAAGACCTATCTTTACTGGTATAACTGGAGTGTATTGTTGGAAACATCTACCTCTCTAGACACCTGAATTTACCTCACTCTGGAAATTAGCAGTGGCTGTTGGTTTCCTGGTAGCATGACAGCTTCAAGTCCAAATCCCTGGCTGATTACAAAGAATAGAGCCAATATTATCATCAGACCTCTGCTTGGTATCAGTCAGGGTGTGGCTGCTAGAATAGAGTTGCTGTCCTGGGTACTTAAAACTGGACTGGAAGCAGATCCATCATTTCCTTTAAAGATCCCTAACTGAGTTATCAGTTATCAGTGCTGGAATCTAAGACCATAAGAACGGCCATACTGGATCAGATCAAAGGTCCATCTAGCCCAGTATTCTGTCTTCCGACAGTGTCCAGTGCCACATGCTCCAGAGGGAATGAACAGAACAGGTAATTGTCAAGTGATCCGTCCCCTGTTGCCCAGTCCCAGCTTCTGGCCAACAGAGGATAGGGACACCCTTTGTGAAGGGGACATAGGATGGCCACAAATATTTGGTCTCATAGTTGTATGTCCAGTGTGGCAAATTGCCGGCACTATTATGTTGCGTCCCGCACTTTCTCCTCTTGTGGGGGTGCAGGGCACCGTTTCTCACCCCTGAACGGGGGTATCAACTGTCCCATTAGTGTCCCAGAAAAGGGGAGTGCAGAGGGAGGGACCTGGGCCCACCCTCTACTCCAGGTCCCAGCCCAGGGGCTCTAGGGATAGCAGTGAACCACTTGAACTAGCGATTCCTTCCCCTGGGCTACTTCCCTCTCCGGCCCTTCAGCTTGTGGGCTTCCTGCCCTCTCTCCGCTTGGGCCAAGTTTCTCCCAACCCCTTGTGTCTCTAGAGTCCCTCTGCTCTGCACAAGCCGGGTTTCCCTTTACCTAGGGTCTTGGTCTTCTGGCCTGCCACAGCACTTCTCCAAACTGCTTCCTCCAAACTGCTCTGTGCTCCAACACCAAACCACTCTGCTTCAACTCCTCCAAACTGCTCTCTGCTCCAACACCAAACCACTCTGCTTCAACTCCTCCAACTGTCTGATTGAAGCAGGGGGGGTTTATCAGGTGACTGGCTTTAGGTGCTCTAATTGGCTTAATTGGTTTCAGGTGCTCTAATTAATCTGTAGCAGCCTCTCTTCCCTCTACAGGGACTAAGGCTCTCATCATCCTGGGGCTTACATATCTCCCATCTATCACTCTCCTGCTGTCCTCTGGCCGTGCTATATCACACCAGTTAGTAGGAATATGGCTTTTCCTTCATCAACTTGCCTTCCAATCCCTAGATCTTTGTAGCCACATGTTCATGATTCCATATTTACTGGAAAATGGGAAAGCAGGAACTGAGGTTGGCGCTCTGTGTCCTGTCCTTCTGAAGTCTAGTATTAATGGTGAGGCTGCAGTAAGACTAGGTCACTTAACCTAGTTCTGTAACTGGAAACTCAATATTTAAACACGAGGAGCGTTAAAGGAGGACAGTACTCCTAACTTTCTCATCATTGGCAAGGAGAAAATTTGGTCTTTACTTAAATATGACGTATTCAGTCTGAGCCACAAAAGTGTCCAGGGGTCACATGTAACTTCTGTTAAATTGCAGTGACATCACTGAGCTGTGGAGATCTCTGGGGGGAGACCCCTTGCTTGCCACTCAAGTCCTAAAGATCCTGATAGACAAGATAAAGACTCCAACAAGACAAGAAGGCCGCATCACCTCAGAGACTGAAATCGACAGGGATTTGGCAGCTGCTGAACCTCTCTCAGTAAGTAAAGACAGATATGTCTTTCAGGCTTTCCTCTGCCCTGTGACAATCCTGCTAATGCAAAGCTAGAAGTGTGGTATAATATTGCTGTGTGGGCACTTCTCCTCTGATGTACTGTTTCCCTCAGTCCAGCTGTGCTGTCTGTGGAATAAATACGTCAGTTTTAGAGTACGTGGCTGATTTACTTAATAACATCTGGCAATTAGCAAGTCTTTGAACCAGGTTTCTCACAGTGCTTTGCAAATATTCCTTAGGACCCACAACATGCCTTGGTAGGTCATCCACATTTGTACAGATGTGGGAAACTGAGCCACGAGTTAAGCGAGTTGCTCGCAGTCATTCAAGTTACTGGCAGAAGTGAGAATTTCGTACAGCAGATCTCAGAAGGGGAGAGAGGGTGTGATGGTGTTGGGAAGAGCTCTCAGTTTTTACCATGCTCTCCTTTCAGGCAACATGTGCCATCTCTGAGGTGGTGTCAGCACTGGAGTCGAACAAAGCTGTGCAGGAGCTGCTCCCAGAGTTGTTTCCTGTTCTCCTGCAGCAGGTCAGCCGAACCCTAGGACAAGAGATGCCTTTGCCCAGGATAAGCAGCGGGATGCTATTCCGAGAAGACCTACAACATACTGAGGGCGACCCTTGCCGGTAATTAGAAGGAAGGGAGAGAAACAAAGAGAATTCCAATAGAGTTGTGTGACACTCCCCAGGAGTTCCCAGGGTTACGAGGCACCTTACCATTGCCTGCCCTTAGAGTGAGGAAGTCTTGTCTGTGCCTGATGTGGGTCAGTTCCCTGAAATGACCAGGCTCTGGCAAAACAAACACTGCCATCCAGGCCTCCTCAGACTCTTTGTACAAGTTAGTGATAGGCACACACCAACCCCCGAGTCTTCTGACCGTTCCATATAGTGTCCAGACCTTTATCCACTGAACACCCACAGAATTACCAGGCCTGCTGTTCCCAATGGAACAGTACACACCAGTTTATTACTTATACTTTAGACTCTATACTTTATTACTTATACTATACGGCAAAACACACAGCACTTAGATATATTTGAAGATATATTTAAGAACAGAGATGATCAAAGAACAGAGATTCCAGTGATAGTGAGTAAGAATGCGAGCAAAAAATGGTTACATGTAAAATGAAATCGTAACATGCTCTTAGAGACTAAACTTAACCAACAGCTTAACCTCCTGTCTAAAGATGTTTCTCACCCAAAGTTCTCAACCACGCCTGATAGCAACCCCGCTGTCCATATCACTGTCCATCTACTTCCTAAGTGAAAGATGCCAGGGTGTCTTCTTTGTCCCCCAAATATACTAGAGCACACCTTTGATGTGTACCCCAAAATTGGGTCCCCACCCCCTGTCTACTTCCTGTTACTTTTCTTTCTTTGAAGTTCTCACAGTCCTTCTGAACTGAATGTGAACCCTACATGCTTAATTTACAAATAAAGAAACAGATGGATAAACATTTCTTCCCTGAAAGAAAACCATTTTTCCACCTTTCCTGGTGACTAGTCCCTAGACACAGATCATAAGAATGTAATTTTCAATGCATATACATGACTCTTTACACCACATCTGTACATGTGTTTCACAATGATATTGGTGACATGGGCTTTTATTTGAGACTCATATGGCAATCTTTTAGTGAACTAGAATGTACATACCAGACCACTCTGCACCCACTCTGTGCCCCTCGCCAGTTAACACTAAGAGATTCCTGAGTCATCAGTTGACTTCAGCTCTGATAGCCCATTAATGTACATTTCCCACCAATCTCACAACATTATTAGTTTCTATTATTGTTGTGTTTCTTTATTCTGTGCCAACAAGGTGCTCAAATTACAGACTTCAGGGTTTTATAACGTCTCTGAATTTTCCTAGGAAACCAGGATCTAAACTCTGTTCATGGATGGGCAGTGGCTATAAAATAAACATAAGTACTACTTCACACAACACACGGTCAACCTGTGGAACTCATTGCCAAGGGATGTTGTGAAGGCCAAAAGTGTAACTGGGTTAAAAAAGAATTAGATAAGTTCATGGAGGACAGGTCCATCAATGGTTATTAGGCAAGATGGTCAGGGATACAACCCCAAGCTCTGGGTGTCCCTAGGCCTGACCGCCAGAAACTGAGACTGGACAACAGGGATTGGATCACTTCATGATTGCCCTGTTCTGTTCATTCCTTCTGAAGAAGCTGGCATTGACCACTGTTGGAAGACAGTATACTGGACTAGATGGACCATTGGACTGACCCAGTAAGGCTGGTCTTATGTAGTGGCCACAGTGAGTCAGGTTTTCAAACATGGGTGCCTAAGCTTTGTCCACAAAACTTGAATTTGTTCACATGGATGGGTACCTAGCTAGGTGATTGCTGGCGCTGCAGACACAAGTGTTCTGCGCCTGCCGTTGGCCCATGTGCAGGCCTATTTTAGGTACCTGTATGTGAGGGGTGGTATGCTGTGCCCTGGCCTCTTCCATGAACACAGACTGCGCTGAGTCCTCCAAAGTGTTCTCGGGATGCCCGCTCCTGAGATCCTGGTGGTAAGGGCTCTGATGACTGTTTGACCCCAATGGATGATCTTAAGTCACCTTTACTCTTGACCTTTGTTTTCTTTCTCCTCCCTCTTGTCTCTCAGGGGACTTCTGCATCCTCACCTTCTCTGTGGCTTGTACTTTCGTGTCTAGGTTCCTCCAGCCCCTTTACATATATTTCCTCTTTACCTGGCCCTTCAGGTTTTGTTTCCACCCTCCTGAGCCTCCATACATGCCTTGGTGTCCCTGTTAGAAAGGGATGCCAGTCCATGCCCAGTAGAAGGCAGTGGGGCAATCCATCCACTACCCCTACATGTTTCTGCCTAAACTTCCCCTTGATTTCCAGAGTCACCTCTGCCATTGGGCAGAATTTATTGTCCCCATGTACATATTCAGTTTTGATCCTACCTCTGGGAAGTATCCAGTGGGGTTTCACTAACTCCTGCCCGATTAACAAACAGGATGAAGCTGTGTCCATTAGTCCCTTTGGTGGCTCCTCCCTACCCATACCGATATGGTAGGTACTTTCTTTTTTCTTCCCTGCCTGGGAGTCTTATCCCAGCCACAAAACTGTGCAAACCCACAGTCCATTTTAGGACAGTCTCTTTTTAGATGTCCTTCACGTCTATGTCGGTAGCACACTGTAGGATAAGCTCCCACTACAGTTCCTTGAGGCGCCTCCCTCTTCTTCTTGCTGCCCTTCCCAGCTGGAGGCACTCTGGTCCTTCTCAAATCTAGTCCCTTAAACCACTGACTCACTCTGGGAATGTCCGCCTCTGCAAATTCCTCTGTAACTTTACCTGTGGGGTCCAGATTAACTGGCTGGCGCCACGTAACCCATGCTCGGGTATGCTCAGGGAGACTCTGAAGAAACTTCCAGAATCATGCAGTCCATGACCTCCCCCACAGTTTGAGTATCTGGCCTTACCAATGAGTGGCCCAATCTTTTAATTTCTGTCCAAATGCACAGAGGCATAATCCCTCAATCCATCTTTCAACTCTCCATTTCTGGCAGTACTTTTCTGTGAACAGGCCCCACCTAGTCCAGCATGGCTGCCTTAATCATGTCATAATCTCTTGCCTGCTAATCACTAAGACCCATATATGTGCTTCCCCGGTTAAATAGGGTGTCAGTTGAAGGCCCCACATTGTTCTGTCCTTATGAGGTCTCACTGCTGCTCCTTTAAGAGTAACCAAAAACACATCAGGGTTGTTCGCAGGTCCCATTTTACAGAGTCTGATCTCCTGTGCCTGGTTTCCATTTCCTGTCACAGGACTGGCCAAACTTTGGAGGAGTTGTTGCCAGACCTGGGCTTGCTCCTGTATAAATTCATAGATTCATAGATTCTAGGACTGGAAGGGACCTCGAGAGGTCATCGAGTCCAGTCCCCTGCCCGCATGGCAGGACCAAATACTGTCTAGACCATCCCTGATAGACATTTATCTAACCTACTCTTAAATATCTCCAGAGATGGAGATTCCACAACCTCCCTAGGCAATTTATTCCAGTGTTTAACCACCCTGACAGTTAGGAACTTTTTCCTAATGTCCAACCTAGACCTCCCTTGCTGCAGTTTAAGCCCATTGCTTCTTGTTCTATCCTCAGAGGCTAAGGTGAACAAGTTTTCTCCCTCCTCCTTATGACACCCTTTTAGATACCTGAAAACTGCTATCATGTCCCCTCTCAGTCTTCTCTTTTCCAAACTAAACAAACCCAATTCTTTCAGCCTTCCTTCATAGGTCATGTTCTCAAGACCTTTTATCATTCTTGTTGCTCTTCTCTGGACCCTTTCCAATTTCTCCACATCTTTCTTGAAATGCGGTGCCCAGAACTGGACACAATACTCCAGCTGAGGCCTAACCAGAGCAGAGTAGAGCGGAAGAATGACCTGAATGAGCCTTCCTGAAGGCTCTTTTGCTGTTAAACCTACCAGGCAAGCAAAGGCTGTTTTTCTGCATGGTGGGATTGTTGGAAGGTCTGTAGGGTCTTCTACACCAGCAGTTCTCAACCAGGCCGGTTTTAGGGAGTCCGCTAAGCAGGGCTGGCATTAGACTAGCTGGGGCTCAGGGCAGAAAGCTGAAGCTCTGAGCCCAGCCACGCTGGAGCCCTGAGGCCCAGCACCTGCACTAAAGCCCCGAGCCTCTGCACCCCATGAGGTTAAAAACCAGAGCCAGGAGCCCCAAACTCTGATGCCTGGCAGGGCAGAGGCCTGGAACTGGGCCATGGAGTATTTGTAGCATGTTGAGGGTGGGGGGAGGCTCAGAAACAGAAAAGTTGAGAACCCCTGTTCTACACTTCTCTTTGCTGCTTCACCATCCATTTCAGTGTTCCCTCCATCACCCGGACTGCCAAAACCTCTACACCGGCTTCTCCAACAGGCTCTCCATTTGCATAGATAACAGGGAAATCCCTGATGAGCCCCCAGCTGTGACAGAGAGGGGTGTTGCACCCCCACATCTTCCACAAACACAGACCGCGTTGAGACTTTCTTGCTTGTAAGCACCAACATATAGTCTATTTAATCCCCCTACCAATACATAGCACCTTTATATTGTATCTCAACTTTCTAAACTCTTCTCCAAAAGTGGGGGCTAAGGTGTTTCCACTCAGAGACCTCACTTTGTCAGGCTCTCCTAGCTTTTTGTCTTTCTGTTTCTCCTAGCGTGACCAGACAGCAAGTGTGAAAAATCAGGACGGGGGTGGGGGGTAACAGGTACCCGTATAAGATAAAGCCCCAAATATCGGGACATCTGGTTACCCAAGTTTCTTTCTCTGTCTGTTCCCCTCAAAGAGCTCCTGCCCATGTCCTTTTGTACAGTTTCCCTGTTAATGGAATGATTGGTTCCTTGACTCACTAGCCCCAATCTGACCTCGTAATCAGGTACACCTCTGTCCAATTAGGCCTTCTGTGAGGAACCAAATTAGTACTAATAGTGACCAGAGTGCTGATTCAAGTGCAAACCCTCAGCTCTCTGTCACATCATAAATGTCCATTAGTGATCACCACACTCTATGCCCCCAGTGTTTGGGTCCTGATCATGTATCTTTTCCATATCATTGTACTCTGCTAGTGCCCATACTCCTTGCAGAAAGGGAAAAATGACTGCAAAATTTTGTCCCTAGCAAAACTAGTCATATGAGATGTATGAGACTGAAACTTAACTCCCGGCATCAAGTCCTTCCAGGGACACTGGTGTCCAGGATATTGCCAATGGATGAACTGTCGATGAACAGCAGACCTGACAAGTAACCGGGGCTTCCTCGCTCTGTTCAGGCTGCACCTTCCTACTGTTTGCTGCAGTTCTGTGCCTCTCTTTCCCCAGGCTTTCTATCCAAGCATTAGAGGCTGTGCTTTTCAAAGCTGGGAATGAGAGACTGGTGAGAGCGCTCAGGGAGCAGAGAACACAGAGTCTGCTTGAAAACCCCAAGACTCACCATGATGGAGTGTGTCTGCTGGTGAGGTAAGAGATCTAGGAGGCATGATTTTATCCTTGGGAATCAGTAGCAAATAGAGTGGCTGAGAGGGAACCTCCAGTTTATAGCTTTGTGGGGGATGCCCTGGGTGGAAACACACAGCTCCCATTCTTAGATATCAGTGCTGTATGCTCAGAGCAGCTGAGTTTTTGAAGTGTGCAATCTACCCCATAAGCGGTTTATTTTGTCTTCCAGTGTTCTGCTAAGATCTGGACTAATAACACCTGAGATCTTACAGAGCCTCCTCCCCTGGGTGAATTCCCCAACAGAAAACCTCCGAGTCACCAGCACAGCTTTCCTTGCCCAGGTAAGACAGAGGGTTCTGAAGAGCAATTTCACCATTAGACTGTTGTCTCATGTTTGCCTTTCTTTCGGGAGTTGTACAGTTCAGTTCATAGGAGTAATTGTCATTTTAGATAGTAGAATGGGTCCTCCTTTATATGGAAACCTCACAAGGAATTTCATTACACCTTTCTGAGTCATTCTCTCTCTGATATTTTTATTACTGTCATTGCCTATGCTAGCTACACAACCACTGGTGCTGGCTGAGAGAGATACAGACAGAGTTTGAATTCCTGGACCTCTTCTGCCAAGTCCTAGTGCTGATACTACACAACAGCTCCTGATTTTGGTTTAGCTCAGCAGATCTTCTGAATGAACCTTAGTGTCCTAATACTATAAAACAAGCAACATACAAATACATTCACATCTATCTTAGGTTCTCATTACTGTAGTATCTGAGTACCTCAAAACTCTTTAATGTCATATCCCCACGACACTCCTGGGAGGTAGGGAAGCACAATGATTCCTATTTTACAGGCAGGGAGCTGATGCACAGAAGGGCTAAGTGACTTGCCCAAGGTCTTTGAGGGGGCAGAAAATTGAACCTGGGTCTCCTAAGTCCTGGGCTAGTGTGATAACAGCTGGACCATCCGCCCTTTCCACAGCCTTCCTCTAACATTGGCATCATATTTCCCACTTATGCTAAGCAACTATCTTAGGGGCTCATCTGGTTCTAAGAAAAACAATCGATCTGTGCCTGTGATGGGCTGTACTTGGGCTTTGAGGCTCCTTACAAGAGGCCCCGTGGTCCTACTACACCCTGCCCCAGGAAAACAGCCACAAATCTGGGTCTGACTAGAGAGGACTCATGAAAGCAGCCAATCAGAGCCCATCAGGCTCAGCTAAAAGGAGCTGCAGGGCCTTAGCGGGTCAGTTCCTGGCAGGACCTGGAGGGGCAAGAAAGGGTGCTGCTCTCTGGCCACAGAAATTCAGGGGATAGCCAGAGTTTGATTCTGGCAGCATTTGCTTAAGCTGGATTTGCAGGAAGAGGGTCCCTAAGAACTTTAACCCGGAGGTGAGGATGAAGCTAAAAGTGGCCGGTAGGAAGAAGCAAAAATGAACTGAAATCAAGCAGTGCCTAGCTACTGTTTCCAGGGTCCATGGTTTGGAACCCAGAGTTATGGGCAGGCCCTGGTTCCCCTACCATCTACAGTGGCATAAGCCCCACGGAGGGGACAATGCTTATGGAGAGCTTGAACAAAGGGCAGAATTTCAAGAACCCAGAGCTGGGGCTGGAGACCCTAGTGAGGGCAATGGGATTGTTCTTGACTACCCCAGAAGGGGTTCATTTGGACTTTGGGACGCAGCCAGAGGCCTGAGACACAGAAGACTCACTGAGGTCGGCTGGCAGGGTGCGCCAGGGGTGAGAAAAGGACTGTGGTACCAGACCCAGCCACTAAGAGGCTCTCAAGAGGTGAGTGGATCCCTATTATAGTGCCCAAAAGGAAAGCTCCATGTTTTAAGACATTTCTCATTTGTGTGGAATAATAAAGTTACAGTGTCTTATGTGCCAAGTATCAGAGGGGTAGCCATATTAGTCTGTATCCACAAGACTGTGGCTGTAGGAGGACTCCTTGTTGTTTTTAGTGTATTCCATGTCTGCTCAAATTATATTGCCAATCTTAATGATCATATTGGGGCTAATGGACATGTTGATTTTATTTCAGCTAATGAGTGATCCCATGCTCAGGGAGAAGAAGTTCCTTAAGTCTGTCCTGAGCATCTTGGAAGAAAGGTCACACGATAGGAACAGCATTGTCCGCCAGATGGCTGTGAGAGGCCTGGGAAATTTAGTTTATGGGGCACCTGAGAAGGTAAGAGAGATTACTGAATAGAATGCAGCATAACTAGAGAAACCAAGAGAGAGAGTTGTTCAGAGTTTACAGAGGCTGCACAAAATGCACTAGGCCAAATTCTGCTCTCTCATATACCCTAGTAACCTCTTTGCAGTAAATCTAGAGCAAGCTGGATCCTTTGGTAAGCTGGGCATAAGTCAACCATGGGCACTTTAATATGACCATATGTAAATGTATACATCTGGGAACAAAAAATGCAGGCCATACTTACAGGATGAGAGACTCTATCCCAGGAAGCAATGATGCTGAAAAAAACTTGAGTCGTGCCAGATAATCAGTTGAACATAAGCTCCCAGTATGAAGTTGTGGCCAAAAGGGCTGAAATGATCCTTGGAGGTATAAACAGAGGAATCTTGAAGAAGAGTAAAGAAGTTATTTTCCCTCTGAATATGGCACTCATGTGAGCACTGCTGGAATACTGTGTCCAGATCAGGTATCCACAATTCAAGAAGGATGCTGATAAATTAGAGAGGATTCAGAGAAGAGTCGCAAGAATTATCAAAGGATTGGAAAATATCCCTTTAGTGATAGACTCAAGGAGCTCAATCTATTTAGCTTTACAAAGAGAAGGTTAAGGAGTGACTTGAGGACAGTCTATAACTACTCACATGGGGAATAAATTTTGATAATGGGTTCTTCACATTAGCAAACAAAGGTATAACAAGATTCAATGGGGAAAAATGAAGCTAGGCTAATTCAGACTGGAAATAAGGCATACATTTTTAATGGTAATTTTAATTAACCATTGGAACAATTTACCAAAGGTGGTGGTGGATTCTCTGTCACTAGCAATTTTAAAATCAAGATTGGATGTTTTTCTAAAAGATACACTCTAGTTCAAACAGAGACTATTTCGGGGAAGTTGTATGTTATGCAGGAGGTCAGACCGGATAATCACAATGGTCCCTTTTGGCCTTGGAATCTAAGTAACTAGGAATCTAATAATAGGATTACACAGGTGTATTATGGCACCAGGTTGGGCTCATTGTAGCTAGCACCTGGTCTGAAATATAGCTATAGGTCTCTGGGGGGGAGACGGGGTTGATGAAATTCCCACAGCTTCATAACTGCTAAAGAAAACTTATTAGAAGTGTGATCAGTGATAAGTGTTCTTTAATGTCATATGTTTGTACAGATGAAAAAGTACAAGAAGTTTCTTCTGGACATACTGATCGGGGCCTTACATGACATTTTCAGTTCGGAAGTCATTGGCGAGAGCATGAAAGCACTGGCCAAAGTCCTGAAGGAGCTGAAAGAGAAGGACATAGGTTCCTCCTTCAAAGACCTCACCCAACAGATCCGGACTTACTTTGACGATGTATGTGAACAGATCTCTCCAACCCCAGTTCAACCGATCTTGATTAGACTCCATTTACAATGCGTGATGTGGACTCCCTGGGCATTGCTCATGTCGGAGTGAAGAGATTTTAGGCCCCAGGGAAGAGAGGTGTTTTACGGAGGAGAACATTAGGAGGATGGGGATGACATCCCTGCTCCCACAGTCTCACCCTTCTATTCTTCTTTATTGCCACTGAGAACCTCAAAGAAAGTCTGAATACTAGATTAGGTAGCTAGATAACCATGAAATGGGGGTTACAGAGTACAATAGAGAGTGTTGGGCCTGTTCTATACCATTTTTATGTGAGAGGGTTGGAATGATCATTCTGTTTTGACAGAATTTAGAGATTTCAAATTTGGGTTTTGTTCCTATTTGTGGGAACCCCTCTCCCCAAAGTTCAAAACTCTTTGTGAAACAAAATTACTATTCTCAACCTAGCTCTATGGGAAGCGTTGGCCCAGGGCAGTCTGCTCTCAGACTATCCCGGTGCTGGGAACCCAGGAAACTCTGGGAGCTAGAGGTGCCAGGGAGTTGCAAATTTGAGAGCCAGGACTCCCAGGGTCCCAGAAGCTGGGGGCCTGGAAGCCCACGATCCCAATCAGCCTGCTAGATTGGCTGCTACAGAGCTGGATGAGTGCACTGGAAAGACACCAGGCAAGTTTCTAAGGACCCCTACCTGGCTTCCGGAGGAATTTCATCAAAACTGAACGGTCTCTAAAATATTTTGATGAATCAGCAAATTCGAACAAAAAATTGGTTAATTACCGTTTTTCCGACTAGCTGTAGTTGGAATCACTCTACTTTAGCGTAGAAGAGATGGCTGTGCAAAGTGCATGATGTGATTGTCTCTTAGTTACTAACTTGCGGGGCTTTCTTGGCTGTAGGAGGATGATGCTCTTCGCTCAATGGCCTTTGTCCTATTTGGCATCCTGGCCCGGCTGACAAAGAGAAAATGGAAGACCTATTTCGCCGACCAGGTTAAAAAGAGCTGGGTCACACTTCTGCTGCACCTGCAAGACCCAAACCCTGAGGTTTCAATGGTAAGACCGACAGTGACTTATTTACTAAGCA
Organism: Terrapene triunguis; assembly: GCF_002925995.2. Taxonomy (NCBI): domain Eukaryota; kingdom Metazoa; phylum Chordata; order Testudines; family Emydidae; genus Terrapene; species Terrapene triunguis. Next base: position 8,692 of record NW_020664977.1, on the reverse strand, counting down.
AAAGGAATCTTCCTCCCAATGCCAGGGGAGCTCTGCTATTCCTGCCTGCTGTGGAGGCCCAAATTCTCCCCTCAGTTCATTGCCCTCCTGCTGAGTCAGTTCCAGCCAGGTTGGTCCATGGCTGCCTCACCAGAATCCAGGAGAGGTCATGGGTCTGACCCCGACAGGTCTCTGTTCCTGTCTGTCTCTGCACCCCAGGCCCCTGCCTCCCCAGAACAGAGAGACCACAGCTATGCCTGGTGCAGCAGCTTTCATCGGTCTATCTGTTCCCAAAAGACATTGATGCTATCGCCAGGTTTCAGTTGAAGCTCTCCCGTCTATTAGTCATTCCTGCATGTTTTCTGCCAATTACATCCAGATGAATCTCTTCTTTTGAACCTGGAATAGATGAGCAGTCACGCAGATGAGTTCCCTTTGAATGAACATAGCACTCGGTAGGGAACAATTCAATGGTGTGACACTCTTTTTCAGGAATGCAGAGCTACGTTTCACCTCTGTTTCCCATTTTTGGGACTGAAGAGACTCCAAAGTGCAATTAATGAGCACCTTGGTGGCACAGCCAAGCTGAAGCCTGAACAGCTCCATGTGGACATTTGCAGATACCTTGTGAGTGAGCTGTTGAACTGTCTGAGATTATTGACTGGAGTGGTGGTGTAGAGGTTTGTGGGGGGGGATGTGTGATGGATAATGTAAATAACTGTAAGAGTGGGATATACGACTGAGGGTGATGGGAAATGTAAATCTGCCACAGATTCCCATTGTTCCCACTTCTACCCAGCCACCTGTTCTCCTTCTACCCAGCCACTTGTTCCCACTTCTACCCAGCCACCTGCATGTGCTGGCAGTCAAAGCGCACTTCTGGCCAGAGAGAGCTCATGTGTCCCTGATTTCCTCTAGGCCAAAGAGAATGCAGAGCTGCTGGAGAAATTGTACCAAATCACCATCACGTACTTCTATAGCAGCTGGGAAGAGATCCGGGCAGTTGCAGCCAACTTAGCTGGTGAGAGATGATGCCCAGTGTCCCTTTTGGTATTTCCATTGAGGGAGACAGAAACAATCCCACTGTGCAGCGCTGAGCTGCCATTAATCTCTCTGTGCCTCAGCTTCCCATCCATAGATGGAGATGTTAATATCCCTACCTCCCCAGTGTGGTGGATTAGTTGCTATCAGTGCTTCGGGATCATTGCAGGGACAGCACGGTGCAGTCATTTAGTAGTAGAGGCAGGGACATTGTCACGTAGGGCATGGTTACACTTTGAGCTGGGTGTATAATTCCCAGCTTGATGAGACGTACCTGCACTAGTCCTGCGTGCTAAAAATAGAGAGTAGTTGCGATGGCAGGAGCAGCAGGAGGTTTAACCACCCCAAGTATGATCCCGTCCAAACCCCAAAGTCTATTCTCAAGGTGGCTAGTTCCTCCCACTGCTCGTGCTGCCTTAGCTACATTCTAATGTTAGCATGCTATCGCTGTCAGAGCCAGTGTGGGCATGTCCCATTGAACTGGGAGTGATACCGCTAGATCAAAGTGCAGACCTACCCACAGTGTTGTTCAGTGCTCCTCACTGCTACTTCATCATTGGGAGGCATGCAGCCCACCTCCCCATAGCACCTGCTGTTTCAGGTTCCTGGCCACACCACCTTGTCAAGGAAGCATTAGATTCCTCCTCTTTGGCCCTGTGCCCTCTTCACCCTACCACACCCATGTGAGACAGGCAGGCATTGTGGCCTACGTCTCACCTATCAGTCACCTTGTGAGATCCCTGCTTAGAACTCACTTATTCCTGGCCCCAGTCCTTTGCACAGACCACTAGACCAAGACACTATCTTAGTATGTCTCCAATAACTGACAGCAGTGGCAAGAGGAACACAGACTGTTTCAAGCAAATGGGTTTTATGGAAACATTCTTTTTAAAAAATGTCTCTCTCATTTTCTTCAGTGTGGACTCTAAACTGCTCTAGCATCCTCTTGCCCACAGCTCACCCTTAGGCCCACAGTAGGAGATGCCAAAGACGTGTCTAGGGGCTGCTAATATCACTTTGCACTCAACAAGGGAAGGTTTTATTATTATTGTTGTTATTTATTTTACATTGTGTATTTAGGCATCATCCTGGAACACACAGACAGGCAGCGTATGAAATGGCTGGACCTGGAACATCTGCTGCTGTGTAAGTAATAAATACAGCTGAAGTCCTGTTCATTAGTGAGTTCTAAAGGAATTTAGCTGACAAGCAGCAGTAACCGATACCACTGGTGCAAAGTGCATCAGCCACACAGCAAAGGATAAATTCACTCTTGCCCAGTAGAAAGTCCGCTTTAATTTTCCCTGAAGGAGGAAGCTACAGAAGGTGTGATATGAGTCAGTACATCTCCTGGTTGTCCTGGCAATGCCCCCTCCACAGCCAGTGCTATCCACTCTTTGGGCTTTATTGGCTCTCTGTGGACTCCCCAGGTGAGAAGAAGTTGTAGCCACTTTCTGCTACCTCAAATTTCCCACCAGCAATTTTTCTTCCAGTAGGTGCCCTGTATCATGCATAAACCAGCTTGGACCTGGCCTCTGTTAAATTCCAGGTTTATTTGAGCTCAGGCAGTGTCTCCTGAATAGAGATGGAAAACAAACTTAAAAGTGGAAGCTATTGAAACAATGGACCTTCTTCCATTTACAGCAGAGTGGATGACTTTCTGGTAGAGTCAGGGTCTCCCCCTAGTTGAGAGCATGGAAGGGACCCAGTAGAGGAACCTAAAGCTTTGTTTGTATTGGAGAGCTGCTGTAGTGTGGTATTCAGAGGTAATAAGTCTCCAGCTATTTCAGGCACAGGTGACTATATGAAAAGTGAGTCATATTCATCTCTCATGTATTTTCCATCCCAGTAGAAGGACTGAGCCCAGTCTCACATTTTTCCATGTGATCATTCTGCTCAGGTAGTTCAAGGTTCTGTGATCACACTTAGCTGTGATTTGACAGTCTGTTCACTAACGTATTGTCCTCTGTAATTTCAGCTCTCCAGGTCCTACAGAAAGACCCAAGTCCCACTGTCCAGCTGGTGGCAACTGACATCATAAGTGACATCTGTTCTGGCCAAGTGATTGGGGAATGAAGCGGAACGGAGACAAACAGAAGAAGGCTCTCCAGTACTATAAGGGCCCTACTGTCAATCAAACGTTAACCCCACCCCTTGCCCACCGGTCACCAGAAGTCCCACACCCATGGGGTATTACTTCCGGGGTCAAGGCGGACACATAAGCAGAAGCAAGATGTGTCATGTGGCCCCTCTAAGAACTCCTCCCACTGCCCTCTACCAATCAGGAGGGGTTTCAGCCACTGGGGACCACCCCAAGAGATATGACCAACTGGGGGGAATTCTGGGGTGGGGTGACCCATCCAGAAGTGTTTCGTGTGACCCCTCTAAGAACTCCTCCCACCACTCTTTACCAATTACGATGGGTTTTGGCTGCAGAGGACCGCCCCAAGAGGAGATTTGGCCAAAATAGGACAGGTTCTTGGATGGGGTGAACCACCCAGAAGAGGGTCATGTGACCCCTCTAAGGACTCCTCCCAACGCCCTCTGCCAATCAGAGTGCAGAACCATCACTCCATAAGTCCCAGTACCGGGCAGAGGAGGCAATCTCTTACCAAGAAGACATGTTTTAGAAATTGTGGAAAGGCTGAGAGGAAACATGGACTCCTCTACCACCCCCGTGAGAACTTCAGACTTTGTTTTAGCCCCGAGGACCTTTGGACTTGTATGGAGAAAGTGCTACAGCAGTGACAGTTCCAAGGAGGGGCCCTTTGACTCCACCGTTGATAGATACCTTGGAACCCGACCCCGAAACCCAAACCAATGAGGTTTGTCTACCCCCCTAAAGTTGGAAGAGGATCATGGCTTGGGGGAGTCACCAGCGGACAAGGTGAACGGGAAAGACATCGCTCAGGTAAATGAATGATTAAGAAGCGACGGTTGATCATGGGGGTGTAATGGGGTTAGGAATCGACCTGGCATTGCATAAATCTAAAAACAAGCAGTGGGGTGCTTACACTGTTTTTTTGTCTGAAAATCTCTCAACAGATCGACGATGTCTTTCTAGAGGCCTTTGAGAACTTACACATTGGTAGCCCTGTGGGAGTAAATATATCATGCATCAGCTGTTTTTGCTCCTGTCTGAGACACAGATCTCAAGAGGAAAATCCAGAAAAGGACAAAATAGAAGAATGAACCAGATCAGACTCCCTCATTGTAGGGGTCATGGCATCCATTTTTACAGGCGGCTGGAAAAGGTTGTGTTAAACCAGGCAATGAATAAAACTTATTTAAATGTGTCCATATGAATGTGTGTCCCTCCATACTTGTGTTAGTAAAAGACGGTACCAGGAACAGTCATGTCTCCACAGATGACTCTGTTAAAGAAAATATATTATACCCCCAGGGAAGTTGGGAGCTTTGGCGCAATGAATCCTCTTTTTCAAGTGGCCAAAAAGCATAGTAAAACTTTAACTAGAAGACAGGTAACAGCTTGGCTTTCAGACCAGGATGCTTACACTTTACACAAACCGACTCGAATACAGCTTCACAGGAAGGATCGGGGCTGATGTACATTAAAAGGAGGAAGAGAAAGAGAAATGTATCATACCTGCAACGCACTGGTCCCCCAATACCCTTTAAAAGAAGGGCTTTGATGTGCAGGGCCAGCCATAAGCTAAAGTCCAAGAGGAAGCCTGGGCGAAAGAGAAGACGCTCTCCACCTGGTAAAAGAGAGATATTTTAATCAACATGGCTTTTGTTCACTGCGGGTCTGAAGAGTGCACCAAATCCGAACTAGACTTGTTTCAAATAGCCCCTACCCAGACCAGCATTGAGAAAAGCATCTACATTGAGGTGCCACCTCTATCGGCTGTTACGGAGTCTGCCCCCATTGATGTTTTTATAGCAGGGAATGGCATCGATTATATGGATTTAAACAACACACTGCTGTATCTATGTTGCAAGATTGTAAAAGGAGATGGAACTGAACTCGCCATGGACGCCGAAGTGGGCCTGGTGAATTACCCCGTGGCCTCTGTTTTCAGTCAGTTGGATGTCACGCTGGGAGACTGCCTTGTAAGCCAAAGCAACAACTGTTACCCTTACAGGGCCTTGATAGAATCAGCACTCAATTACAGCGACGACACCTTTACCACGCAATTTTCCACTGGCCTGTTTTACAAAGACACTGCCAGACAAGACGAAGAAACAGAGTTGGATGGCGGGAATCTAGGGTTTGTGAGGCGTGCAAAGCTGACTGCCCAGAGCAGGACAGTAGAGCTGCTGGATCATCTACACAGCGACCTGCTTTTTCAAGAAAAACTTTTATTGAACGGAGTGGATGTGAAAATTAAACTGACATGCAGTAAAGACGCCTTCTGTTTAATGGCATTGTGTCAGCATCCCTTTTTGTGAAGAAAGTACGGGTGGCCCCGAGTGTTCATCTGGGGCACATGGAGGCCCTGCTTACCGCTAATGCTAAATATCCCATGGACCGTGTGAGAATGAAAGTGTTTAGCATCCCCGCGAGCAGCAGGGTCAGTAACCCAGAGAACCTGTTTTTGGGACAGTTACCCAAAATGCTTATCCTGGGGTTTGTGGATAATGATGCCTTTAGCAGAAGTTACACAAAAAATCCCTTTCATTTTCAACATTATGATATTAATTTTTTGGCCTTGTATGTAGATGGTGAACAGATACCAACCAAGCCTCTGCAACCAGACTTCGAGGCAGGACGCTGCGTGAGAGAATACATGAATGTGGTACAGACAGCTGGTAAACACACGAAAGATCGTTCTCTGTTAATCGACCGTGAGGAGTTTGCACAGGGTTACACCTTGTTTGCCTTTGACCCATCTCCCGACCAGCAATGCCCCGATCACAATTCCCTGGTTAAAACTGGGAACCTGAGAACAGAAATACGTTTTGGGAAGGCTTTAACCGTCACCGTCAATATGATTGTGTATGGGGTTTTTGACAACGTCGTAGAGATAAATCAGAGGAGAAACGTTCTGTTTGACTATATGTGAACATGGACACCGTGCAGCTCTCACATGTCTTATCAATGGCCCATTACACGAAAAAGAATTTCTTAGATGTGTTCCCTTGTGATTGGCTCCCTGGCAGCAAGCTATCTCAGAGACCCGTAGCTTTGGTGGTCAACACGCATCCACACAACCAACTTGGTGAACACTGGCTCACCTTGTATCTGGCGGAGCGTAACCGTGGAGAGTTTTTTGACTCATACGGGCACCCCCCAAACAGCGTGTTGTTTCCTAAAAGCATTATGAAATTTTTAAACAAAAATGCCACAGACATTGTGTTTCACAATACACAATTACAAGACCCCTGCTCTGTCGCCTGCGGCTATCACTGCGTGTTTTTTCTTACATCATCGTAGCAAGGGTTTATCTTTTGACTGGATTTTAAAATTCTGTTCTAATGACTTTAGTGCAAAACGACCGGATGGTGATGAATTTTGTAAAAACTAAATTTAAATTCTTATGCATGCCTAGCCTTGCTCAAAACAAGTTTCAACAAGCCCAGACATGCGTATCTTGCAATGATTTTGATAGCCATGTTATCCAATATTCTCAGGCATAACAGACAATGTTTGTTTGGCATTATCCAACACATTTTTTATAAAGTAACTTTTCCCACAGTTGCTAGGCCCCACGAGAATTGCAGAAAAGAGGTGTTTCCACCTCATATCTATTTTAAAAGCCGTAGGGCAAGGTTTTAAACCCTTCTCCTAGGACCCTCTTGTTGTAAACGACTTTCTGTGTTTTATTAAGGGTTTTTGTCTCTATTTGCCATTGATTTTTGTTTCTTACGATAGAGAGCTGCTGCACCTCTATCTTTTTTGAGGTGTTTTCTCACAGGCCCGTGCAATAGTCCAGGACTAGATCTTTCAGACTGTCGAAGTTGATCTTTTCACAGTTTGCTACGTTTAGGGTAATACCTTTGACTTTCATACAGGCCTTTCCTCTCTACAGCTTATACCCGTATGTTTTCGGGCCTGCCAACACAAACTGGGTGATGTGTTGATCTGGCGGGATCTTGCTCGTGAGGTCCCCTAAATAATCCCCCAGAGGGGATTCCAGTCACCCCCCCTTTTCACAGATCTCACCGAGTCAGTGTCGTGGTACAGGCACCGCTCTTGCAACCTGTCTAGCAGGTTGTATAGTTCTAAGCGGGCGTAACCAGTGGTGAAACAGGCTATGAAAACATTGGTATTTCCAGAGACTGAGTACTAGTCTTTTGCATGCTTCCAAGACACGCACACTGTTTCATCGTCGATAAACTCACAGGATGAAACCTCGTAGTGGGGGGGAAAACAGGTACTGAAAGAGTTCGTCAAGGTCTCTCACGATGCTGCTATTGGGTAGGTTTGTTCTTTGGCCGAATTTACCCCACAGAGAATTTAAAAACAGTTTAGCGATTTGGCGTTTACCGGGGTTAAACCTGATCTCGTGTTGGCGTAAATGCACGCCTTCTTTCTGGTAGAAATCGTTAATGTACTGATTTTGTTTTTCTTTGTCTGTGCACCAGCTGGGATACCCTGAAGCCTCTTGTTTCTGGTGGAGGTGTAATTTTATGTACTCTGAAAACAGTTCATCAGATTTTTCATTAAAATGCCAGATTTCATATATTTTAGCCACTGTGTACCCCTTCGCTATGGCCGCATTCAATTCCACCGTGCACCAAGTCCCCAGGATGGCCCTCTCCTCGTCAGTATGGATGCACGTCTCCCGCTGCTCGGTTTCAGCACAGGTTTGTCATAGCGGGAACATAAGCTTGTTACCCACTCTGACAGGTAACAATGGGGAAAAGAAGCCTCGTGGGGGGTACATTTTAACTTTTGCAATTCCAAAATAATTTGCAAGGGGTCCAAATTTGTCATAAAGTATATTGGGGTGTCCGATAGGGTATTCTTGGGTTTTGCTTACGAAAGGGTACAGGCTGGTAAAATCATAATAGTGAATTTCTTCCCTGGGGTTAGGTTTGTAATATAGGCGGATATCGTTTGTCTATACACAGTTTTATCTCAGTGAATTTACCAGGTCCTCTCTCTACTATATCTCCTTTCTCTGTCATTTTCATAATCTCTTTTCTGTATAGGATACAAGCCTGTCTCAAAACTTTGACATCTGCTCACAGTAATACGCGAGCTCTTTCTGCAAGTCAAACATCTCATATCTGTGGTTCCGATACCAGTCGAGAAACTCTGCTTTTTCCCTGGGCATCATGCTTTCTACACCATAGTGCTCCACGCCGGGCATAGGCCCCATGTAATTTTGATTTTTCTCAAGTGTTAAAAAAATGTGGAAAATACCCTTTGCACCCTTCAAACCCCATCGCCTGTGGGAGCTTGCTAAGCTTCATGGGCAAGAAGTTTAAAGAGTCTATAAAACGAATGCCCAGGACCTTAATTTCCATATAGATTAGTTTACTACCCTGAGTAATCAATTCTAGGCACATCTTTTCCTTCAGTAACTGTCTAACGATGAAGTACACATCGTAACCTTTGGAATTGTGTGCTAGGAATATGTAGTCCTGGAACTCTTTGCCAATAAAGGTCTTAACAACCATAGAAAGACACTCATCACCCTTAAATTCCCAGGACTTTTCCGGCTTTAGGGACATAGCAAAAATGTAATTGGGAGTGTGCAAC
>NW_020664976.1:0-2887 GCF_002925995.2 Terrapene triunguis | reverse complement strand
CCAACCCATTCTTCACCTTCAGACTTGGTGGGCGGGAGTTTGGGACCTCTGACTTGCAACAGGGTGGTGGGGTAGAGGCTTCTGCCCAGTGGGGAGGGGAGTCTCGGGGTTTCAGCCCTGCGGGGTGCATCTGCTGGGGCTCAGGGCTTCAGCAGGAGCTGGGCTGAAGCCCCAAGCTCCGTCAAGTGCCTCCCACGGGGCTGAAGCCCCGAGCTCCAGCAGGTGTGCCCTGGGTCTCGAATTTCTGAAGGTTGTCATATGTGGCTCAGAGGGTCAGCAAGTTTGGCCACTCCTGTTACATGGCATTTTTGTATGAAATATGACAGCCATATACAAATGATGAATATGGGTCTTACAAGGCGCTACTTTGAGATCCAATGCATCACACCCCCTATATCCCGTGGGTGGGGGAGTCCGAGGGAAGAAGGACTTGGGCTGGCACCCTCACCCCTGAGACCCTCCTTCAATGTCTGAGGGCTGCTGACGAGCCCCACCACTGCATCCTGAGGATGTCTGCTGGACTCCTGGCAGGTTATGGGAGGCCCAGGCCCAGGGCCACTCACCCTCTCCTCCTCATCTTCATCCACCTCAGCGAGGCTTGGACCCTCACTATCCTCAAACTCAGACCCTTAATCCACCCCGAGCACCTCCTGTATGAGGGGCTCTAGGTCCCAGTGGGAGGAATGCACTCAGACTCACCCCATCTGCCAAATGAACAGTCCCCACTCTGAGGCCCCAGCTCCTGCCCAGCTGCTCCCCTCTGTGCCTGCTGCAGGCTGGTGGTCCATGCCTGTTCTCCAGTCCTGTGAAGACAGAGCACATCTTTCCCCATGGGGCTGTGCTCCAGAGCCCACAATCCCCTGGCAAAACTGCCTGAAGGAGCCCTCACCCACCTCCAAGGCCACTGCTCTCAGTGCCTCCATCAGGGCAGGATGTCCCTCCCAGACCTGCGGGAGGACACTCCTGCTACCTACACCCCGATTCTTGCTGCCTTGCCCCGAGTGATGGGGGGAAGGGGCTGGTCGGATCATTCTGCATGGCCAACACCCCACGAGCCCTTCCCCTCCCCCCCACCAGAAGCAGGGGCTGGGGTGAACCAGAACAGAAGAAGCAGTGCATATACGGGGCCAATTCTCCTCTGCATGGCTGCCCGGGGACCCAATACCCCTCCCTACAGTTGAAAATGCACTGTGTGATCCCCAGAGTCCCCGACAGGGGGTGGGGGGTAGAGCAAGTCCCGTCAAGCAGGGAGAGTGGGGGGGGAGGGGCACCATGGCACAGTTTCAACACAACAAATCCAGCATCTTGGCAGGGGGATTAGACTAGATGACCCTTGCGGCCACTTCTAGCCCTATGGTTCTATGATTCTAACTAGTCCCCTGTGTGGACTCTGCACAGATTTGCTCCAATTCTTCCCTCCTCTGTTATCTTTCCAGAGGATCCTTTCTTATCTTAAACCTCCACTGTCATCCCTCCTCTCACCTACAAGGATATCTGACCTGGAGCCAGAGAGTTTTCCTTTTCTACACTTGCAGCTGAGTCATATCCCAGCTTAGTTCAGCTGCACCCACTTAACACAGGCCTTTCAGGGTAAGTGATCCCGCCTCACTCTAACTTTCAATGTAGGGGTCGAAGATAAACTGCTGATTGTACCAAGCCCCAGAGTTATGCAGCCCAGAGCTGGTCACAGCATCACAGTGTGAGAGTGTGCCCAGGTTGGTAAGCCAGAGGGCTCAGCGGTACCCCAGTTCCAGATTGCACCCCAGGGAACCTGTCACAGGTGATCTAACATAAACCTCACAGATCTACTGAAGGGGGCAGGGGTGGAGGAAGGTGGTTTTATATCACCTTTATACCGTCGCAGTCCAGGGCTGAACCAGCCCATGCAGCACCAGAGGCAACCAGCAGCCCCCTTGCTCTGCCCGATGGATGACAGTGCTGCTGCTCACTCCTTCTCCCCCAGCTCACCTCCGGCTCCTCCACACACTCCCAGCATGCACCCTGCACCTGGGTCTAGGGGGCAGGGATGGGCATGTAGGGCAACCTGAGCCTGTCTCTTTTTCCCAGGCTGGCTCGGGATAATACAGCCCTTGTATGCTGCCACTGCAGCTGCATGAGGACCATAGCAGGACCCCATGCTGCACCCCAGAGATAGAGCACAGAGATACAGGGGGAGGAAAGGCTCCAGGGGATCTGAATATCTTAGGATAATAGGCTCTTTGGGCCATGTTTCATTTTGGGGCTGCTCAGCCTGTGGATTCGGGTTTCACTCGAACACTCCGCTGTTTATTTCAAGCAGATGTTTCTGGGCTGCCTCAGACTTTGTATAAGCATGAACCTTTGTAAGGAGGCCCACAAGGCTGTCAGCCTCCCATGTGATTAGCACAGAAGGAGGCGGGGATATGGGATAGCCCAAGCAAAATGACACAGTCCCTGTAACCTGAACTCAGTCAGGGAAACACAGAGAACATGGCATCTGGGGGGAACGTCCAGAGTGTTCTAGTGACTGGAGCCAATCGTGGAATTGGCCTGGAGCTGGTGAAGCAGCTTGTGAGGAAACCCAACCCACCAGGATGGATCTTTGCCACATGCCGGGATCCGGAGGGTGCACGAGCACAGGTGAGAAGCAGCCTTTTTTTGCTTAGCTGCCTTTTGTTTTAGAAAATGTTCTGAAAGAATCAACAGAAGAAAACCAGGAGCCCATGAAAACTGAGCTCATCTGTAACAGAGTTTGCCAGCTGCATGTTCCCCTCCACCCCAGAAACCCTGGCCCTGTTAAATCCAGGAGCCTCGCCTGTCACAATAGAACGTCAGATTTGGGCTGACCCCACTGTTACCCAACTCTGTGTTGGGCCTGATTCTCCACTGCCCTGCGCCTTGTGCGGAG
>NW_020664975.1:143380-154020 GCF_002925995.2 Terrapene triunguis | reverse complement strand
TCTACTGCCCCATCACCAGCCATGGGGCACATTTCTCAAAGGCGGCTCCAGCCCATCACTGAGCTCGGGTCCCATACGGCAGCTAGTCTGGGCCAAATGGGCCATAAGGAAGAAGAAAGCCCCTCCCCCATGGACAGGGATCCTTCCAGCACAGGGGCCTCTTGTGCCTCCTCCCCAGCAGCTGCAGGCACAAGGCATGTTCCTGAGAGGGCTGGGAATGGGGTGGGGATGGCGAGGGCGGGTGGAAGAGGGAGGGGGTGGATGAGGGACAGAGGGACATGGGCAGTATAAAACTGGGCCACTGACACTCTGCACACTGGGCAAGACACATGGGGGCCATTGTCATAGGGCTGTAACTCTGGCTGCTTCAGAACTTCCTCAGCCTGTGCCAAGGTCTACACCGGCCCCTGCAGCCACTGAACAGCGGAGTCACAAATGGCCCTTCCCCTCTCTCCTTTTGCTGGTACAGGGGTGAATCTGGCCCATGCAGCCAACCTTCCCCCGCCTCAATTCCCACATGGATAAAATGAATTTATTAGTATTCCTATTTCTGCCTATGGAGGACGAGGGCCCCTTCATGCTGCTCGCTGTAGAGACACTGAGTAAACAGACCCAACAGCTCACAATTAGAGCCAGGATTTCACAAACTTTCAACATCCCATTATTGTCAAAGGGACCCAAGTGAGTAAAGTTACTTTGATGCCAAAGTCTTTACAGGCTCTGGGTCTAGGTTACAACGAAAGGCAGCAAGTGAATGAGACAAGCCAACCAGGGTCTGAAGGGTGGGAGGGGATGATGAGGGAAAAGTAAATCTCACTTACAGATTGTATCTTGAGATAGTTGTGAGGCTGCAAGGATGCTGGCTCCATTGCTGAGAGATGCCTGATTGAGAGGGGAAATAGGTTTCAGACCTTTTTATATTAAATACCTGAGTGTGTCTCTGGGCCTCTCTGTCTGTTTCTCTGTCATAGTTATAAAACAGTTTCAGAGTGGGGACGCTGTTATAAATATGAAAGTCTGAAATCTCACCTCTCTTATCATTTCTCCCTCCAGACACTCTGCCGTCTGAATTGGAGAGAAAAAGGGGAGAATCATTTGGAGCGCACAGACAGGGTGAGTTTGCAGGTGAAGATTGTCTTTAAATTATGAGAAAATTCCAGTGAAAACATTTCATGACATTGTAGCTAAAGTTACCAACCAAACTGACAGCGACCGTGACACACACAGCCCTAAAAATAACACATTAAACAGTAAGGAGATCCAGGGGCCCATGTCCCCCCAACACACACACTTTTAAAAGTGGGATGACCAGGACACTTTTGAACATGGGCATAGTTTGGGGCAGGGGGTCACATTGCCCCCCCCCACACTGCAAGCCATGGGCAGGTGTGGAGCATCGCTGGCAGTGTCTGTGTTTCGGTTAGGTCAGCTGATCAGCTCCTCTCGGTGTAGCGCAGGCCCTGCCCGTGGCATCAAACTCTCCCTGGTGCTGGCCTCTCTCAGTGGCCCCACCCCAGCTCCTCGTTGCCCCCCCCCCCCCCACACACACTGCAAGTCTCAGGTAGGCATGGAGCGTCGCAAGCAGTGGCTCTGCTTTGGATGGTGCAACTGATCAGCTCCTCCCTCTTCGCAGCCCTGGCCCCTCTCAGTAGCCCCACCCCTGCTCCTCTTTCCCTGTGGCCCTGGCCAGGCCAGAAGCCAGAGCCGGGGTGCCACCCAGGGAACCCAGGCTGCACTGGGGAGCTCTGGACCCTCCACCTGCCCAGGGTGGCGTACCCCGGGGATCGGGGACATGGGCCGGCAGCTGCTCTCAGAGCCCCCCAGACCCATGTCCAGGGCAGGTTGTGTGTCAGGGGCTCTCCATAGCAGGCAAATCTCCCAGCCTGGCCGGGGGGCAAGGCCTTGGTCAGGGCCAGAGAGGGGGTGGGGCCACACAAAAAGTCCTGACACCAACCTTAGTGCTGAGTTCATGCCCATTCTGATGAACAGAAACATTCTTAACTGACTCGCACCCGAACAGAGCTCTCTGACACATCCCTCTGCTTCACCCGGTGCAGGGGGTCTCCTCTTCACTCTTCTCCAACATCCTGCCTTTCCTTTGGGCTGGGCTGGGCTCTCCCATTGGAGTTGCTCCCTGGATTGGGGAGATGCTCTTCTTGTGCTGCTGGCAGTTCCTCCCTTCTCTCTGGGCTGGGGATGGGGCTACCTCACCCAATGCCACCTCCTACTATTTGCTCTTAAGCGGCTTTTCCCCAATGCTGCATCTTCCCCTCTGTTCCCTGGCCTGGGAGTGGAGGCTGCCTTAGGAGAGGGAGCTTCCCTCGGGGGTTTAAAGCTGGTACCTGCTTCTTCTGCTCCCTCCTCAATAAACGCTTCTGACACCTTCCTGGCTGTGTCTCTGCCACTGGGAATGGGGCAGCATCAGTAGCAGGATCTGGGAGTTGAAGCCTCTGTGATAAATGAGAAACTAATGAAGTGGGACCCGTTACAAAGACTGCGGAGCTGCTGTGACATCTCTGCTCAGACTTAGGTGCCGAGCACAGAGGCAGCTCCCTGGGATCCAGGCCTGTCCCAGCCAGAATCGTGCTGCTGGGGAGTGTGAGAAATGGCCCCAGCCTCCCGCAGGGCTGAGCTCTGACCCTAACGCTCTGATTCTCTCTCCACAGTGAATGTGACTCTGGATCCAGACACGGCCCATCCCCAACTCGTCCTGTCTGAGGATCGGAAAAGTGTGAGATGTGGAAACATACGACAGCGACTGCCCTACAACCCTGAGAGATTTGACGCTTGGTACTGTGTGCTGGGCTGTGAGGGATTCACCTCAGGGAGACATTGCTGGGAGGTGGAGATGGGTGATGGGGAACTCTGGGCTGTGGGGGTGGCCAAAGAGTCTGTGAGGAGGAACAGAGAGATCAGCCTTAGCCCTAAGTGGGGGATCTGGGCTGTGGAGTGGTGCAGGGGTCAGTTCCACGCTCTGACCTCCCCTGTGACCCCCCTGCCCCTGAGCCGGGTCCCCAGCAGGATCCGGTTCCCCAGCAGGATCCGGGTTTGTCTGGACTGTGACCAGGGACAGGTGACATTTATTGATGCTGATGACGAGGCCCCGATCTTCACTTTCCCACCGGGCTCCATCCCTGGGGAGAGAATCCGACCCTGGTTCCGGGTGCGGAGATCCTGGCTCAGACTGTGTCCCTGAGAGACACAGCAGAGGGGGGAACCAGAAATCAACCTCTCTACCCTCACACACCCCAATCTCTATGACCGTGGAGGACTCCCATCTACCCAGCCCCTGGCTCCTAATCTCTATGGCCTCTGGAAGCTCCTTCCCCTCACTCTCTGCAGCCCCAGAGATGGGAGGGGCAGGGGAAAGACCCCTGGGACTGCAGGAGGAGCAGAAGGGCCCTGAGGGGTAGATGTGGGGCCTGGGCAGGGAGTAGAACTAACAACCAGGCAGGGGACAAGCAGAGGTGGGGGCTGGGCAGGGACAAAGGATGAATCGATCATGGTTTGGGGGGTTGGGGAGAAGCAGCAGCTGCAGGGAGTGTTTTATACAGATCTGTGTCCTTAGATCTCATTGGTGTCTCCCCGCCCGGGATCAACAAGAGGGGAAGGGATAAGATCAGGGAAAGAATAGAGCAGCCAAGGTGGATGATCTGTGACAGGGAGGAGAGACACAGGAAAATAAACAGGGATGGAAAGTGAGGGCTAGAACAATAATGAATAGAAAAGGAGAGTATGAAAGGAAAGGGAACGTGAGCGTGATGGAGAGATTTATTACGTGTCACTGAAAGTGAGACTGTAACTCATTAATTCCCTATATTACTTCCTGGCCATTGGTGCTATTTTAGTGCCATAAAGAAAACTGTTCTCAGTAGCTGGGGATCTCCTTGCCATGCTGCGGTTATTAAAGCTCCTTCTTAGCTGCTTTTACTTTGCTACTTTCCAGCTACTAACTGTAAATAAAACATTACAAACAATTCTTCTTGTTTGTTCCCCTTTAATGTCCCAGCTGCAGGTGGTGGGGGCAGCGTCATGGGATTTGCTTCCCAACTTGGTTGTGTCCCCCCAGCCCTCACAGAGAATATCGCGCCTCTAGGAGGAGAGTTTGGGTTTTACTGTGTGATGTGTCACTCTCCAGCCTGTGCTCTGTCTCTATCCTGTGCACACCCATGTCAATCAGGAATTTCTCAGCTGTGCTCTGTGGAGAGGTGACTGGTTGCACAGGGGGCAATCCATGCAGGGACTCTGGTGTTGCGATGCTGAGCATCACAGTGAGTAATTTTTAGGCAGCGAGAAAATCACAGGAACAGCAGCACTGTGACCCTCACAGCTGAGTCAGGGGCCTAAACTCCTTAGACAATGCATGGGCATCACAGGCACCTTACAATGCGATTCACAAAAGCCACCTCAGTAGGCGAGGAGCCATGTCAGCTAGCCAATGGGAGATGCCGACAAGGAGGGAAGGGGTGTCCTAAGCCACACCCCTCTCATGAATAGGTGCCTAGATCTGGGCTGCAGAGGGGTGTGTGTCTCTGCTTAGCAACCCACAAACAGGAACCCACCACCTGACGTCCGGGGCCTCCAGTCGCAGCTGCTGCCAGTGCCTGGTAGTGGTGGCAGCAGCTGGGAGCCCCAGGCCCTTTGAAATCGCCCCAGCAGGCTGCAGGACTCCTAGATGCACACGCTGGATGGGTGCAGTGACACATTAGGGGAAGGAAAAGCCCCAGACCCCAGCAGGAGCCACACTGGGTAGGGTGGGGGGAAAGGAGAAGCCCTGGACCTAAGTTCCCTCTAAGCTATGCCCCTTCCCTGGCCCCCACCATGCCTAGCCCCAACCTGCCCTGGCTGGGGAACAGATGCCCCCAGCCGGGCCGCTGGAGATGCTGCGACCATGATTTTAATACACTGTAATTCATGGTAATGTAATGATGTAGTTCTTCTTTGAGTGATTGCTCCTGTGTATTCCACAGTAGGTATGCATGCTCGCCACATGCACGGGTGCCGGAAGTTTTTCCCTTAGCAGTACCCATACTGGGGGAGCACTGCAGCGACCCCTGGAGTGGCGCCGGCATACAGCGCTATAAGGGGAGCCCCCTCAGTTCCTTCTTGCCGCCAGTGAAGGTAGTCGGAACTTTTGTGCTCCAGCTCTGCTGTAGCCCTTCTTCTCGACCTTAGTGGTACCGTTGGTAGATCGTCCTTCAGTTGTTAGAGTGGGCTCGGGGCATGACCCGTGCCCCAGGCTTCAAGTCATGCAACTCCTGTCGCCGTTCTATGCCCAGGAGCGACCCTCACACTGAGTGTCTTCGCTCCCTGGGTGAGACTCACATTAGTGACCGTTGCAAGATCTGTAGGTCGTTCAAGCCAAGGACCAAGAAGGAGAGAGACTTTAGACTCAGAGCTCTCCTGATGGAGTCGGCGCTGACCCCGACGCCGGTACGCAGATTGGACTCCGTGCCGGCCGCCACGTCATCGGTACGTAGTGAGGCCCCTTCGACCAGTTGGCACCACTCTCCCTCCAAAAAGCAAGGGAAGGGCCTGGCCTCGCAACGATGCTGCGGTAAGGATAAGGGGGAGGCTGGTCCCGCGCTGGGCAGCCCTCGATCCCCTCGGGCTCGAAAGCTCCAACTCACGTGGAGCGGAGCAGCCCGGTACCGTCGGCCCAGGCATCCCCACCGGTACGGATGCCGTCGACGCTGGAGGTGGTGCAGGCTGTGAAGGACATTATGACTTTGCCCATCCGGAGCTCGCGAACGGGCCCGGGCCCCAGGTCGCGAGGCAAGCCCCCGTTGGGTGCCCACCAGACCTCTCCGAGCAGCCGCAGTTCCCGCTCCGAGGATTGCTCCCCGCATTGCTCTGCGCGCAGCGGCTGCTCTTCTCACAGCTCCCAGCCACCCTCGACACCGTCCAGGGCACCGTCGGGACGGGGGTCGCGGGGACCCTCTCTGCCACCTGCCAGCGAGTGTAGGCACCGAGAGAGACACTGAGAGCGTTCACCTGCTAGACATAGCCACTGGAGCCGCTCTCGATGGGACAGACATTGGCATTCCTGTTCCAGCTCCCGCTTGTCTGGATGTCACACCAGAGGCTCCCCTCGGGGTACCTCAGCGTCAGGGCACCGGGCTTCACGTCGCCATCATGCGTACCGAAGCAGTTCATTGCATGGGTACCGTTCATCGATGTAGAGATCCCGGTCCCGAGCTAGACGACATCACAGACACCGCTCCTACCGCTCCCACGGCACCGAGCGCTCGTCGGCAACCTCGGCCTCGGCACCTGTCCACCCATCCTCAGCATGGTCTGTTCCGCCGGGACACATATTGCCATCACGGGCTCAGCCAAACCAATGGCAAGGGACCCCGTGGCAAGTGCAGTGGTGCCAGTGGGCACCGTGACCATCGGTGCCAGCCCCAATGGAGGTCCGCTCGGTCGCTGGAGCGTCCCAAGCTCCATCGGCCTCATCTGGCCACCCACGGGACAAGTGTGCGGGTCACGAGTTGACGGACCCACGCCAGGACTCTGACCTCGGTCTCGACGCCCCAGTACCCACCGAGGTCCCCAGCTCCATGTGGGCCCTCTCTCTGGTGCGGGACAAGACCATAGTGGCACCTCTGCCATCAGTCCCACAGGAGGACTTCAAGGCACACCAGGACCTGCTAAAGCACGTGGTATCCAACCTCCAGCTGCAGACCGAGGAGATGAAGGGTCCGTCTGATACCCTTTTTAACGTCCTGTCTCCCACGGCACTGGGCCACGTGGCCCTGCCTCTGCACCAGGGTATTGCCAATATCTCTACCTCCCTGTGGTAAACTCCCACCTCCCTGGCCCCAATCTCGAAAAAGGCCAAGAGGAAATACTTTGTGCTGGCGAAGGACCATGAATACCTCTATTCCCACCCGGCACCCAACTCGCTCGTAGTGGAATCAGTAAACCACAGAGAGCACCAAAGCCAGCACGCGCCCACCCCCAAGAACAAAGACGCCAGGAGACTGGACTCCTTTGGCAGAAAATTTTATTCGTCGACTAGTTTCCAGCTTCGCGTAGCCAACCACCAGGCCTTGCTCAGCAGGTATGACTTCAACCTGTGGGAGTTCCTGCCTAAATTTGAGCCCCTCCTCCCAGACTGGGACAGGAAGGACTTCAAGGCCCTGGTAGAAGAGGGGTCGGCAGCGGCTAAAGTGGCCCTGCAAGCAGCGTCCGATGCTGCTGACATGGCGGTCCACTCGATGGCTTCCGCAATTGCCATGCGCAGGGCATCGTGGCTCCTGTTGTCCGGACTGTCAATGGAGGCCCAGTCTCTTATGCAGGACCTCCCATTCGATGGCAAGGAGCTCTTTGTGGACCAGATGGACGTCAGGCTGCATGGGATGAAAGATTCACACGCCACCTTGCAGACCTTGGGCCTCTATGTCCCCCCAGCTAAGGACAAGGCCAAATCGCTCCTGGCGGCTCAACCTGTGAGGAGCAGATATGAGCCCCTGTACAAAAGACCCAGAGACCAGAAGTGTTGGTCTCAGCAGCAGTCCCGCTCTGCCCCGCAGCCTGGACCCTCTAAGGGCAAGAGGCAGGGAAAGAGGCAGTTTTGACTATTTGCAGGGGTGCACCGGGCCTGTTGCCAGGGAGACCTCCAATTAATAAAGTTTGTGTTCTGCAACCGATTGTCTGCCTTCCTCAGAGCGTGGTCCCCTATAACTTCGGACCAGTGGGTCCTCAGTACCATTTCCAAGGGCTACATGTTGCAGTTCACCTCACCGCCACCAAATCACCAGCCCTCCAGGATGGCCCCAGGGAACCTGGAACATGTCTGCCTCCTGGGTCAGGAGGTGGATCAGCTGCTTCACCTGGGGGCGGTGGAAAGGGCACTGGTTCAGTTTCAGGGCAAAGGGTTCTACTTCCAATACTTCCTGATCCTGAAAGCGAAAGGGGGTCTCAGGCCTATTTTGGACCTGCGCAGCCTGAACATGTTCCTAACCCATTCCAAGTTCCGCATGGTGTCCCTGGCCTCCATTATTCCCTCCCTGGACCCGGGGGACTGGTACGCGGCCCTGGACCTTCAGGACGCGTACTTTCACGTTCATATTTTCGAAGGGCACAGACGCTTGCTCGGATTCATAGTAGGGATGGACCACTACCAATTTGCAGTCCTCAACTTTGGCCTCTCTATGGCTCCCAGGGTCTTCACGAAATGTATGTCTGTGGTGGCAGCCTACCTCAGGCAGGAGGGGGTACAGATCTTCCCTTACCTGGACGACTGGCTCCTCAAGGGGGAGTCTCGTTTCGAGGTGGAGGCCCACGTGGAGCTGCTCCTGTCGACATGCCAGATCTAGGCCTGGTCGTGAACGGGACCAAGTCAACATTAATGCCCATTCAGCGCATAGAGTTCATTGGGGCCCTGCTGGACTCCTCCAGGGCCACAGCCTCTCTTCCCCTAGACAGGTTCCAGACCCTAAGGGATCTCATTGCCTCGGTCATGACCTTTCCGGTGACCACGGCGAGGGCGTGTCTCTGGATTCTGGGACACATGGTGGCGTGCACTTATGTGGTCCACCATGCCAGACTCTGCCTGAGGCCCTTCCAGATATGGCTGGCCTCCCGATTCTCCCAAGCTCGGAACGGTCTGCACAAGGTTCTCACAGTTCCATCCCCGGTCCTGGGTTCCCTGCTCTGGTGGTCCTGCCCGAGCACTATGCTACAAGGGGTTCCCTTCAGAGAGGCCAACCTGTCCATAGACCTGGTGTCTGATGCCTCGGACCTCGGATGGGGAGTCCACATGGGGAACGTGCAGACCCAGGGAACGTGGTCGGCCCCAGACTTGCCCCTTCACATAAACATCAAGGAGCTCAGAGCAGTTCGGTTGGTGTGTGTGGCTTTCCTCATGCACCTCCGCGGCAAGGTGGTCAGAGTCCTCACGGACAACACTGCCGCCATGTACTATACCAACAGGCAAGGCGGGACTCGCTCCCTAGCCCTCTGCCAGGAGGCCCTGAACTTATGGGAGTTCTGTTTAGCCCACGATATCTCCCTAAGGGCCGCTCACCTCCCGGGCGTCTGCAATATGCAAGTGGACCGCCTCATCAGGGTCTTCTCCCCCCAGTACGAATGGCTGCTCCACCCAGAGGTCGCTCACCGACTCTTCCAAGAGTGGGGAGCTCCCCAGATCGACCTGTTTGCAACCTGTCAGAACTGGCGTTACCCCTGGTTCTGCTCCAAGGGAGGGGTGGGGGAAGGCGCTATCTCCGACGCGTTCCTCCTGAGCTGGTTGGACCAGCTCCTCTATGCCTTTCCCCCATTCCCTCTCATCGCCAAGATCCTTCAGAAGGTGAAAGCGGCAAGGTGGAAGTCATTCTCATAGCCCCGGCATGGGCCCGCCAACACTGGTACGGGCCCCTCCCATGCCTCTTAGCACCCCCCCCCCCCCCCCGAGGATGCTACCTCTCCCCCCGGACCTCCTCTCCCAGGATGGAGGGCGCCTCCTCCATCCCAATCTGGCCGTGCTCCACCTGACAGCATGGATGCTCCATGGCTGAATGAGGAGGAGAATAGGTGTTCAGAGCAGGTAAGGTGAGTCCTCCTGGAAAGCAGGAAGCCATCCATGCATCGAACGTATGTGGCGAAGGGGTCCAGGTTCGCCAGATGGGCGAGTGAGCGGGGAGTCTCCGCCACTGCCGCACCTTTCCAGGTTATCCTGGACTACCTCTTATCCCTTAGGGCCCAGGGACTGGAACCTGCCTCCGTTAGGGTGCACCTGGTGGCCATATCAGCTTTTCACCCACCGGTGCAAGGCCTCTCGGTCTTCTCCTACTCGATGACCTCCCGATTCCTGAAGGGCCTTGACTGTTTGTTCCCGTACGCTAGGCCCCCCGTGCCGCAATCTTGTCCCATCTCATGGGGCCCCCCTTCGAACCCCTGGCCACATGTTCCTGGTCGCACCTCTCATGGAAGGTGGCCTTCCTCGTGGCGGTCACGTCGGCCCGACATGTCTCGGAACTCAGGGCCTTAACCTTGGAACCCCCCTATACGGTTTTCCATAGGGAAAAAGTCCAGCTCCGCCCACACCCAGTGTTCCTCCCGAAGGTGGTCTCCGCCTTCCATATGGAGCAGAGCATCTTCCTCCCCATGCTCTGTCCTAAACCCCATTCCTCAAATGAGGAACGCCGCCTCCACACGCTCGACGTGCGTAGGGCACTGGCTTTTTACCTGGATCGGACTAAGTCATTCCGGAAATCCTCTCAACTATTTGTTGCCTCGGCTGAGTGGGCAAGGGGGCAACCTATCTCCACCCAGCGGCTTTCCCGCTGGATCACCTCGTACATACGCTCGTGCTCTGAGTTGGCAGGGATTCCCCCGCCATCGATCATCAGGGCACACTCTACGAGGGCTCAGGCCTGCTCAGCTGTGTACGTCGCCCATGTTCCCATCCAGGACATTTGTAGGGCGGCCACTTGGGCATCAGTTCACACATTTACTTGGCATTATGCGATCATCTCCCAGCCTCGGGATGACATCGGGTTCAGCAGGGCGGTATTTCATCCCGACCCATCGTGAACTCCTACCCACCACCAGCAGATATTGCTTGGAATCACCACTGTGAAATACACAGGAGCAATCACTCGAAGAAGAAAGGAGAGTTACCTGTTCTGTTA
>NW_020664975.1:111904-143370 GCF_002925995.2 Terrapene triunguis | reverse complement strand
GTGCATGTGGCGAGCACGCACACCTACTGTGGAATAGACAGGAGCAACACATCTCGAAGAACGCCAGTTACAGAACAGGTAACTGTCCTTTCATTACTATTTTAATAATGATGACATCGTTAGGATACCAATGACAGACACACATTCAATAACTAGAATATGCAAGAAGTGTATAAATATGCTGAAAATTGCCAAATAAATATGCTGAGCCCCCCCAAAACACACACATCTCACTGTAAAGACAGGAGGGGGCAGAAAGGAGTGAGCATTGAGCGGGAAACACTCGGGGAGAAGGAGACCAAATGGGAGGGGGCAGAGCAGGGGCAGGAAGAGGTAGAGTGGGGCAAAGTGGGGTCATGGCATTGGGGAAGGGGGCGGAGCCAGGATGGGGCACCAACTGGCAAAACCAAAAGTCAGCACCTATGGCACATATGGGTGGTACCAGCGGCAGCAAAGGCAGCCGGGTGGGCATGTGGAAGCCCTGGCCATGCCGGAAGAGCGCACCCAGCAGCGCAGTCGACAGCTCACTGTGCACCAGCCAGCGCAGGTGCAGCACCACCCAAATGTCAGGCGGACGGAGTCCATGTGGGTGCAGCTTGTGCACATGGGCACCAGCGGGGGCCCATTGACTGTTCTGCCCTGTGGCCCAGAATTGCTGTAGGCGGGCCTGGGGGGATTGTGCTCATGTCCTGCTTGGGGCCCACAGCCTGGCTCCGTGTGCGTTCCCATAGCTTGCCCTCTGTGTCCATTTCCCTTTCTGTTCACGGGGCTGTTTTAGATAAATTATGACATGCATTTAGGGGGCTTCCCTTGGGTAACTGATAGAGATTTAAGGTCTGAATTCTCACTGGCACAGCATTGCTAACCCCGGGCATTTAAAAATCTTAAGTCAGGCCAGGCCCCCAAAATCATGAGATCTAATAATCATAAATAGTAAATAGAAGCATTCTTTTATTTGCCTTTTGGTTTCTCAGGGCTTTAGACTGTAGTGGGGTGAAATTTTTAAGTTCTTCTCTGCAACAAAGAGAACTAGATACTTCCTTTGTTTAGGAAACAAAAGCCGAGAGTCTCACCTCCTCACATGCTTCCAGGAGCTGGGGCTTCATCAAACACACCAAATATTGCAAGACTTATAGGGTGACCAGATTACATGAACAAAATATGGGGACACCTGGAGGGGCAGGTTTGGAGCGCCGCCAAAGCACCATTATAAATGCTGGAGGCAAAGGAGGGTTTGGGGTGGAGGATGACAGCTCACGACCCCCCATGTAAGAATCTTGTGACCCCCTGAGCCGTCCCGACCCCCAGTTTGAGAACCCCTGCTCTAGTGCATCATGACAGGGGGATGCCCACCAGCCACAGGGCCCTGGGGGCACATTTCACACAGACGCCTGCAGGCTGGAATGTTCCCCGGGGGCTCCTCCCCGCTCAGCAGCAGCCGAGTCAGTCCCAGGAAGGGAAACACTTGGTTGCTGCTGCGGGAGCTGCCAAGGCAGAGCCCAGCCGGCCTCACTCGGCTTCTCTGCTGCAGTGAATGGTGCCTGTTCATTTCTGGGAGGAGCCTGTTGCGTGATCTGGGGACAGAGCTTCTTTTTTTGTTGGTTGGTTTTTAATTTCCCTCCTGAGAACATGATTGGCTCCTGTTTACCCAATCAGCTTTAAAAAAAAATACATTAAAGACTCCTTACTGCGGCTGCGCGGTTTTTGGTTTCGCTTTCGGGATTTCCCGGCGGCTGCTTGCCCTGTTCCTCGCTCCTCCTGCAGTGCCACGTGGCTGCTGCGGGCGCCTGGCTCGGCTGCAGGGGCCTTGACGTGTTTGTTTGGCGGGCGAGGGCTGCTGGCTGCCCCCCCCCTGCACCCACCACCCGCACACGTCTGCGCCTGGCTCGCTGCAGGGGGGTTGTTGGTTGCAGGGGTTGTGGTTTGGGGGGGAATAGCGGTAGCTGCAACGGGGCAGCGGTGATTACCTGCCCTTGCCCTGCTCACCTGGCAGTTGCAGTGCACCAGTCGGGGGGCAGCTGCGGGGAGGGGAACACCCAGGCAGTGTGGGGGAGGGGCTGGTGAAGGGAGTTGCGGGGGATTGGCCCAGCTGGGCTGGGGACAGGGGGAGGGGTGGCTCTACAGGGCTGGTTGGGGGAGGGGAGTGCCACCCACTGTCCTGTGCTAATTATTGGTCAGTCTTTGGTCATCTGGGGTGTACCAGCTGTGGGTAGGGTCTACTGGGGGTCTGCTACAGGTGTGTAATGACTGTACCTCGGGTTGGCCCCCCTGCTTAAAAAAAACTTACAAGTTCTGCTCTTTATGTTGGTCCGTCTTTCTCTTGGTGTTGGGTGGTGGGTCCTGGTTGGCACATTGGACTGGTTGGGGGGGGGGGAGGGCTGAGAGAGGCAAGGTGGACCCTGTCTGTGGGGGCTTCTGGGGGGGCACAGAAAGGTGTTGCTTGAGGGGAACCCCAGAGTGTATGGGGGGAGGTATTTGAATGCAGAATGAGGAGGGGGCGCTGGTATCGGCAGTGTGGGGGGTGTATGGTGGGGGACTTGGTTTGGGGTGGTGGGGTGCATGGGGCCCTGACTGGAGCAGAGTGGGGTGGGGGCATGGTGGTCTGGCTCTGGTACTGTGGGGTGCATTTTGGGGGCCCTGGCTGGGGCAGTTGGGGGGCAAGGCTTTTGTTTGGGGGTTTTATTTGGATTTTTTTCACCATAAGTGTTGGTACATCACCCCCACCACTAACCTGCCCCTACATTCCTGACATGAGGAAAGTGAAACTAACCCTGTTCCACTGCCCAGAGGGAGCCATGGCTGCAGAGAACCCTGTGGAAAGCCTGCAGGAGGAAGTGACATGTCCCGTCTGTCTGGAGTATTTCACAGAACCTGTCACTCGGGAGTGTGGGCACAATTTCGGCCGAGCCTGCATCAGCCAGTGCTGGGAGGGATCCGATACAGCCGCCTCCTGCCCTCAGTGCAGAGAAACTGTGCAGCAGAGAAACCTCAGGCCCAACAGGCAGCTGACAAATGTAGAAATAGCCAAAGGGCTGATTTTTTCAGGCAGCGAAAGGAGCAGCAGGGGATGAGGTGTGTGGGGAACACCAGGAGGCTCTGAAACTGTTCTGTGAAGAGGATGAAACCCCCATCTGTGTGGTGTGCGACAGATCCCAGGCTCACAGAGCTCACACAGTGGTTCCTATAGAGCAGTGGTTCCCAAACTGGGGTGTTTGAACCCCTGGGGGTTCGCAAAATGTTACAGGGGGTTCTCAGGGAAAAATTCCCTAATGGCGGACAGAGCTGTCCCTAGGGACCTGGACTTCTAAGAACTAAGCCGATCAAAGCAAGCACATCTATTACACTGAGGAGATTTAAGCTTCAAGACTCCTTATAAGAAATGGAAAGGGAGGTGGATATTTTCTGCTGTTTTTAAAATTAAATAGGCAGCTAGTATTGTTTTTAAAATTATTATGAAGAACAAGTTTAAGCTTTGTTGTAACGTGCGTTGGTTGCCTGGACTGCTCAAGACCTGAATGCTTGTATAGGAGGAACTCTTTGAGTTGGCTTCTTAAATATCTTCATGCTCTTTCACATCTGATACTCCTTGATGAAACATAGGAGCCTTGTCTTATAACAGGCTTATTCAAAGTGATACAAGCTATGAAAGTGAGTTCTTGGAAGAATGTTGCCATTTTCATAATGTAATAAAAATACTGTAATGATAAATAATAATTAATAATAGTGTGTAATAAGCATGTCATAAAAACAAATTTTATATTTCCAAGATCACGGCTTTTATAATTTATACTCAGGTAAAGGAGAAAATACCTGGACATTTCATTTTTAGGAGGGGGTTCGCAAGACTTGACATTTTAGTTAAAGGGGTTCGCGGGTTGTTAAAGTTTGGGAACCACTGCTATAGAGGAAGCTGCCCAGGAGTACAAGGTAGAGAATTGCTGTCAAATTGAATGGGTAATAACTTTGGATTTTAGTTACAAGGTTCATTTCACTGGAAGTTGCCTGTTACAAGTGTATCTGTATTATTCAGCTCTCCAAAGCTTTCATTGTATGGGAGATACTATTGAAAAATAAATGATCTGGCACAGTGGCAAGAAGGGCAAAAAATGGTCTTTAAAGATCTCTGACATGGGAGACTTTTATCTCAGAAGCTGAATCCTTGTCAAAACCAGCTTCCACTGGTGAAATAAGGGAACTTTTTTTACCATAGGTGCCGACCGTGTGGGTCATGCTGGCAGGCCCTGCTGATCAGTGCCTCCCGCCTGTCGAGTTCAGCTGTGGGGGCTACAGGGGGGGGAGAGGAGGAGTAAGAAGTAGTGCCTTGGGGGGATGGGGCAGAATGGGGTGAGTAGAGTTGGGGTGGGGCTTTGGGGAAAGGGGTGGAGTGGGGGCAGGGCAAGCCCCACTCTTTGGAAAGTTGGCCTCTGTGCTTTTTACAGAACGGAAGCTGTTAAATGATCAGTGAGGCTTGAATCACAAGAGCTGCAGGCTGGTCTGTGTGAGAGTGCTGCGTTCAGGCTGGAGATGGGGAAGTTACAAGCTGTTGATGTTGTTACTGATTTGTATCATAGAACTTATTAGTTTTATTTGGATCACAGCAGCCCCCACATTCACCAAATGAGATCTGAGCTCCGCATAAAACACAACGAGGGACAATGTCCACCTTGAGCAGTCAAGTATCAGAGGGGTAGCCATGTTAGTCTGAATCTGTAAAAAGCAACAGCGGGTCCTGTGGCACCTTTAAGACTAACAGAAGTATTGGGAGCTCTGAAGAAGTGAGGTTCTTACCCACGAAAGCTTATGCTCCCAATACTTTTGTTAGTCTTAAAGGTGCCACAGGACCCTCTGTTGCTTTTTACACCTTGAGCAGGTTGCAGATGGAGTAGACAAGACAGACAAGGGGGGGGGAAACTGAGGCACAGAGAGGACAGTGACTTGTCCAAGGTCATGCAGCAGGTCAGTGGCAAAATTGGGAATACAACCAAGATATCCGAAGGCCCAGTTCAGTGCCTGAACCGCTAGACCAGGCTGCCACCCCCACAGCAGCACTGAACAGTGATGAAGTGTGGCCATTAGGAAGGAAAGATTCCTTGATAAACACCCCAGGCCCAGCAGGGAGATGAGGTTTCTCACTGGGATTCTGAATTCCCTTTTTGGTCCATGAAGGATTAAACTCAGATGCCGGCCTGCACTAGAGGAGGTCACTGTGCTAAATGCTGCATGGACCCTGAGCACCTTGAATCCACACACACAAGAGATCCAGACAGCTCAGCTCCATGCCAAATACCACTGGGATTACACTGGATTGCAGCAAAACTAACCCCTGGGCGGTGCTGACCTGGGTCAGTCTGACCTGTTCTGTGGTGTATGTGGGCAAGGACCAGCCACAGTGGTTCCATGAGTCCCACAATGCAGCCTCTTCACATCTCTCAGGATCCGCTGCTTCTGTAATCTTTCCAGGGACTGGGACTGTAGGTATTTACCCAGAAGGCATTGCTGCTGAGAGTGTTCAGGACAGCACTAGGGCAAAGCCCAACCGTTCTTACCACAAATCAGCCTGTCTAATGGGGCTTGGCCCTAATGCTTAGACCAGGTCTGTCCAACCAGTGCAGTCCCCAGGGCTTCAGGGCAGGAATTCAATGGGGACTTGGCTCCTGAGAGAATCCCAGCCCATATTTTGAGCCTAGGTGGTCTCTGGGATTTCTGTCTCTTTGTTAATTTAGTCTTCTGAAAACCACATGAATTGATTCACCACCATGTGACTCCAGTTTCATGTTATGTACTGTACTACTAATGAATTAATAAATATCAATTACCCTTGGATAATTGAGGTTGCTCTTTAATTACTAAAAAGACTGAACCTGAATTGGTAACAAGTCGGAATATGATACGTTCCCAATCTCCATTGTCAGATTTCATTTTCCAGGTGGCTCTCGTGTCATCAGCCGATTAGGACCAACAGTCACCTTGGGTTTGGGAGGAAAAACATCCCCCTACACACCCCTCTAAGCCCTCAGAATGAAACCTCCCCATCATCTCTGTTTCCACAGGAAAAAATCCAGGCCCAATTGAAGACTCTGAGGGAAGAGAATGGAGCGGGGAAAAGCCGGGAGTATTTGGAATGTGCCTGTTGTTACTAACCTGTGAAAACTTGTGGTGAGAGGTCTGTTTGTAGTCAGATTCCTCTGCGGTCTTGGTGAATGTGGGCATGTCTGTGTTTCTCCATGATCATGGACTGTGAGATGGGGAGACACATGGCAGGATCTGCCCAACAACCCTGAGAGATTTGACACTTATGTCTCTGTGCATAGGCAGGGGTGGGCAAATGGCTGCACTGTCCCAGCGCGGCAAACCGCAGGGTCCATGCTCCCGGGCCGGAGTGCCTGGCTGAGCGCAGCAAGCCGCGGGCCCTCCCCCACCTCCCCTGGAGCCATGCCGCCGTGCGCGCAGCGCTCTGGGGGCCGGGGCTGCCCGCTCCTGCGGGGCAGTGTTTGGCTCCGCGGGGAGGCTAGGAGCCTCATCTCATGGTAAGGGGTCCAAGGCCAGGGGGTTGGATAAGGGGCGGGGGCAGTCAGGAGACAGGGTGCAGGGTGGGTTGGATAGGGGGTGGGATCCTGGGGGGTGGTTAGGGGTGGGGGGGTGTCGCTGGAGGGGGCAGTCAGGGAGCAGGGGGGGTTGGATGGGGCATGGGAGTCCCGGGGTCTGTCAGGGGGTGGGGGGTGGTTAGGGGTCAGGGCAGTCAGGGGACAGGGAGCAAGGAGGGTCCTGGGGGGGCAGACAGTGTGGGGGGGTGTCTCTGGAGGGGAGGGTCAGGGGACAAGGAGCTGGTGGGGTTGGATGAGTCGGGAGTTCTGGAGGGGCTGTCAGGAGTCGGGGTGTGGAGAGGGGTTGAGGGAGGCAGGGAGGAGGGAGGGTTATATGGGTCGGGAGTTCTATGGGTCCTGTCAGGGGGCGGGGAGTGGTTGGATAGGCGTGGGAGTCCCGGGGGTCTGTCTGGGGGTGGGGATGTGGATAAGGGTCGGGGCAGTCAGGGGACAGGTAAGGGGTAGGGTCCTAGGGGGGCAGTCGGGGACAAGGAGCAGGGAGGCTTAGATGGGGGTGGGGTCCTGGGGGGCAGTTGGGGGCAGGGGTCCCAGGAGGGGGTAGTCAGGGGACAAGGAGCAGGGGGGGTTGGGGGTTCTGAGGGGGGAAGTCAGGGGGTGGGAAGTAGGAGGGAGTGGATGGGGGCAGGGTGGAGGCGGGGCTCCCTGGGTGCACATCCTAATGAAATGGGCTGCACACGCCTATGCCTCTGTGTTGGGCTGTGAGGGATTCACCTCGGGGAGACATTGCTGGGAGGTGCAGGTGGGGGATTGGGGAGGCTGGGCTGTAGGGGTGGCCAGAGAGCCTGTGAGGCGGAAGGGAAGGATCAGCCTTAGCCTTGAGGGGGGGATCTGGGCTGTGCAGCAGAACTGGGATCAATTCCAGGCCTCTCACCTCTCCTGTGATCCCCCTGCCCGTGAGCCAGGCCCCCAGCAGGATCTGGGTTTGTCTGGACTGTGACTGGGGGCAGGTAACATTTATCAGTGCTGGTGATGAGGCCCTGATCTTCGCTTTCCCACCAGCCTCATTTGATGGGGAGAGAATATGCCCCTGGCTCTGGGTGTGGTGGGAATCCCGACTCAGCCTGTGTCCCTGAGGGCGGTGAAAACATCCCACTGCGGCCTGTGAGTTCAGTCTCTCTGGCCTCACATTGTAGTCTCTATGACTTCTTCCTGCGGACTTTCTATATTGGAGTCTCTGACCCTAGAGGTTACTTTGGGTCTCAAGTCTGGACTGTCAAACCATAGAGAGCATTGCGTGATCACGGCACAGAAGCCAATCTCATTGCCCCAGGGATTGTGCAGCCTGTTTGCCAGGGTCCTCTGTGATGCTATGTCAGACAGTGTCACTGAGACATGGGGGGCAGAAAGGGAACAGCGGACTGGGACTGGGAATGAGTTGGGGCGGGGAGGGAGTTGTCATCTCAATGAAAATGAGGTGACTGTGAGGAGGGCAGAGTCAGGGACAGTGCAGGTTTCACCAGAAGGGAGAGAAGAAATGATATGGGAAAAGGTGAAGATAAAGTAAAACAGGAATAAGGTCAGGAGCCCGGGGAAAGTGGGGGGAAGCTGAAATGAGAAGAACGAAAGCAAAACAATCCTGAGAAGGAAAAAGCTCAGGGGGCACCGAAAGGGGAGGGGATAAATTCAGCAGAGAGAACTGGGTACCTGGCTTGGAATGATCTGTGACACGGATCAGAGAAGAGTTCGGGAGACTCAGAGAAATAAACAAATGGAAAACAATGTGTACAACTGGTTGAAATGAAAGAAATGGGAGAACGAAAGGGAATGCGAGAGGGAGATGGAGATCTATGAAGTGTTTCTGAAAGTGAGACTCTAGCATTAATTCCACCCCCTAATTCATGCACCTTTCAGAGCAGCACTTCTTCCAATTTGTGGATGTTTTTACCATGTGGTCTGGTTATGAAAGTTCCCTCTCAGCTCCTTTTAAGCCTTTCATTTACTTAAGGTAAATGAAACATATCAAACATTCTTCTTGTCTGTTTCCCTTTAATTTCCCAGCTGTGAATTTTGAAGGCAGACATAGGATTCCCTCCCCCCACCCCTCGAAATTGGTTGTGTAACCCAGCACCAGTGAGGATATCTGTGTATGTAACTATGATGATAGCCTGGACATTACTGTGATATGTTGCTCTCCATCCGACAGTCTAGGCAACGTGCTTTATATAAACATGTTCCTCAGGAATTGTTCAGCTATGGTCTGGAGAGAGCTGGTTGGGTCACTTTACTTCTCCGCTCCCAAACCTGCCCGTGTGTGACACCAGCCATCAAACTGTGTGACTGATGTTTTCAATATGGAATACCTGGATTTTAGGGCACATTGCCCCTCAATCAATAGATTATAACATTTTCAACTAGCATGTGAATTAAATTATATATTTTAGTTTTCTTCTTTTAATACCCCATGGAACCACTCAGTCCCCATTCTCGCAGCAGCAAGATTTGTAACACGGCCTCCCCGATCCCTCACCATTATTTCTGAGGCCAGTCACTGTTGGGGGACTTGACACATTGTTCCATCAGGTACACAAATGCTTACTAGACAGATTAGAGGTCAGAGCTCCAGGGTTCTGTGCCTGGCTCTGTTGTGCAGGGGTGGTAACCAGATCATATCTATTTTATGCATTCATCCCAAAGGCAGAAGGAATGAGTGGCTACCACCTGGGTTTTCCATATTGGAGACCTGGGTTCTCTTCCCAGTTCTACCAGAAGTGACCTTGTGCAGCCTCTCAAATACTTTGTAATCTGGGGGAGAAAGTGTCTGATACTTCTCTGCTATCTTGGACAGGGGATCTGGTGTTGTATTTGTGACAAGGGTTGTGATGTGCATGGAAATATAAAGAACAAAAAGGAGAGGTGACTTTTGAACTCATGGCTTCTAATGCTTACTTTGCTGCATGTTTGCTGGCAGAAGAGTCTCATGTGTGTCTGTGAATGGCTGTCTGCTTTTGAAGCAAGACAGAAAAAGCAACAGAAATTAGGGAAAATAGTGAATTTTCCACTAATCCAGTAACTTGGGAGCTCTGCTGTCCACATGGTGCTGATCTTCCTCCTTGCCAGTTGGGAACTTGTATTCAAAGGCAGTTACAGTGTGTGAAATACATTGCTCATGTGACACTGACAGACCAGCTCTGATCAGAGCAATAATTCACTTGTGTCTGAATATCAAAGGGTTAAGTGTATCAATATGTATTCAGGCCAATTCATTTGTGCAGATAGAGATCAAACCAGATATGTTAAGTGTTTTGTTTTTGCTTGTCTAAAACTTGTTGTTTATTATTACATTACCTTTCCATTCTGTAGGCCCTGGTAATTAGATACACACTTCAGTTTAGGGTTGTTAGTGTTAAGATGAGAAGATGTCTGATGTGGAAACTTCATGAAAACTAATAAAGGTTGTTATCTTACATGTAGATTGTATATACCCCTGTAATTACATTTTCATTGTATACATCTTTGCAACTAAATAACCTATTAAATGTAGATTAAAACCTTGCAGGATGCAAATAAAGAAGAGGCCACCTTCCATGCCAGGGGTGAAAACCGTTGATTTAAATCATGTCTCTTCAGATCCCCACCACACCACTTCAGCTCCGTGAATAATTGTTGGGCTGTGTGTGGGCTAGCTGCTGGAGGGAACATAACACATGCTGTGCTAATGGGTTACACAAGTATTTGCTGGTCATCAGTAGAACATTTGCAATCAAGACTCTGGTCTCCTGTTGCTGGCTCTGATGTGGTGTAACCGTTAGCAACAGGAGAACCAATGAACAGATACTTGACACTTTCAGCCAAGGCAGTGGGGCTGAGTAGCTAAGACCTGGGGATTCGATTTGGAGACCCTGATTCTATTCCCCATTTTGACTTCAGTGACCTTGTGCAACTTCTGTTAATTTATTAGCAAAGTGGGCTGCAAAGGTGTCCAATACTAGGTTGCCTTCTAGGGTTGGGAATATGAAGTCATGGTCAGTCATAAGGGCTGGGGGGGTGGGTGCCTGCAAACACAAACAACACTCAGTAGAAGTGAGATGATTTGTACTCATGGCCTCTAGCTTGTTTCTCTCTCCCCCAGCCCTTGTTTTTTGTTTGTTTGTGTTTTGTCCTTGTTGTTGGAGAACATCCCCACTCTCCCATCCCGATGTTCCACTAAACAGTCTGGGAATGCTCATTGGCACAGTCAGCTGCAAGTGACATGGGATGAGGGATTCATGTCTCCAGCCTCCACCTCAGCCCCTGGAGGCCACTTCTGTTGGCCAAAAATAACTGCATGTCACATGCGGCTGACTGATGACTGCAATGCTCAGGCAATACGTTCACCAGCAACAAAAACCCAGCAGCAGTGAGATCCTCTGCCTGCGCCCATGCACCAGAGCTGACAGCATCTGGATGCCATGAAGCAGCAAGGCTGGTTAGAAGCAGGTTTCCAACCATGTAACCAGGTTGCCTGACATAACGGTAACAATGTGTCTCATCACAATGTGAGTCAGGATCTGTAACAATATTGTATCTGGTTGCTCATGAAGTAACCAGCGGCTTCCCCAGCAGCATCTCTGTCCAGCAGGCCTTTCCCATCGCAGTTTAAGCTTCTTTTCTGGTTCCAGAAGGCCACTCTCCAGATTCCCTATTGAATCTGATCTCATATCCACTCTGCCACAAAAGAGTCCCGGCTGCAGTGCCCAGCCACAGGAAACAGCAGCCGTATGAAGGCGTGTGACTGATGGATCCAGATCTCCATCCAGGCATTCTCCAGCAGAACAAGGAGCAGTGCCAGCCTTCCCCTTAAGGAAAATAATTTCAGCTCACACCATCCAGCTGCAAGAACATACAAATTCCACAGCGTAATGCATTAAATAATGCAACATTGTATCCAGCTTTACGGCAGCCCCTGTAACAAGCCATATCCCTGGCAAACTCTCCTTTCTCACCACAGCTGGATTTCCATTTCTGGCTGATACATGCCCTCTCCACACTGAGGGAGGGGCAGACTGGGCAATAAACTTACACTGGGGTACAAGGCTGGGGAGCTGGGGGATATTGGCTGGTGCCTTTCTCTGTGTGATTTGTGAGTGGCTCTGGGAGCATTCAGGCAATCTAGCTGGGTGTGGGGCTCCACCTACTGTTGTGCTGAGTGATATTGTGAGAGACAGCCCAGGCTGGAGATGTAAGGGGCCACAGTGGTGCCCCAGATCCTGTTTGTACCCTGGGGATCCTGTCACAAGGAGAGCACTATGTCTGCTGACCAATCAGAATGTAGAACTAACAACTAACGTGGTTTGATACCTGTTTGATTTGTACCTGAGAAGAGAGAGAGGTTGGGCTTTAACCTTCGACCTTACAGCAGTAAAGACACTCACTTCACTATAAACTCCACTATAGCAGTACAAAGGCTGTTTATTACTGAAGTAATTAAAAGGGAAGTTTCCATTTGGAGCATGAGATGAAAAATATAATGATTATTATGACTGTATTGGACAGGGCTGGATTAACTTTTTGTGGGGCCCCCCTGGGGAATGAAGGGGCCGGGGGCAAGAGCACAGCGGGCAGGGTGGATTTGATTTAAATTATGATTTAAAACTCTAGTCAGGAAGACTCAATTTAATCATGGTTTTCTACATAAAAGTGCATTCTTGTTGGTTGTTATAACTTTAATATGGGGGTGGCCAATCTGTGGCTCTTCAGAAGTTAATATGTAGGTTTCATTTTCAGAAGGTACACACTATACATTTTTAAACAGTGATTTATTTTGAAAACTTTTCAGATTAGTTTTACAGCTATATCAGAAAATGAATGATTTTTTGGTTATTTCATTTACCAAAGGTAATTGAAGCACATATTTATGAAGTCATTAGGAGGTGAACTATCTCCAATTCAACAGGTTAATCATTAATAGTTGGAGGATTTTCTTGCCATGCTGTATTAGGAGGAGAACATCACCAGACAGACATTTAAATTGTTTTATTTAACTAAAACTACATTAAGTAGTCTGAATTCTTTTCTTTAACAGCAAACATATAATATTTTAACAAAAAAGCATATGTCCCTCGCTTCTCACATTTATCTCCAGATTTCTTCTCCTTGTCCAGATCTATTCCACCCCCAACAATCTTCTATTCATTGAACTTTTTAAAACTTTGCACTTTTAGAGAGAGGTACAAAGGGATTGACTCTGTGTACACAAATTTGCAGAGGGACAATAGAGTTGAGGTCTGTTATTTCTTGCCTCTATATATTATTCATTTATTTAAAAACATTTTTGCTGTTAACAAGCATGTTACCTCTGGAGACACAAAGCCACAGTTTGAGAACTGCAAAACTAAACATCTCTGATGGTATCTTCTAGACTGAGCACTGAGTCCCATTGGGTAGATAGAAAGATTAACCTAAATAATCTATACAGAAGCCTGTGGAACCTCATAAAATTGGGTCCCTAATCCATGAACTATTAGAACTCATTTAGAAAACTTTTCTTAAACATGACATGAATATATTGTCTCATACTACAGAATTAGAATTTATAATCCCTATTCCATGATGAGACATCTTTGAGCTATAATGTATCTTAATTAAAACTATCTTTAGATAGGTTTTTTGCTCAAAAAGCATTTTATCAAAAAAATCTGATTTAAATCATAACAATCTGATTTTTTTAAAAAAATCATTGATTTTATCCACCCTGATAGCGGGCCATGATGGGAAGGAGGACTGGTCCCCAGCTGGAGCGAGGCAGGGGCCAGGGACAAGACTAGGACAGTGGGGCATGGGGTGGAGGTAGTCCCTGCTCCTGGAGCAAGGGAGGGGCCGGGGGTAAAAGCACAGCAGGGTGGGAGTTAGGGTTGGTCCCTGCAGCAAGGGAGGGGCCGGGGTAAACTGCAAGCACAGCAGGGCTGGGGAGGGGGTAAACAGGATCCCCCCCCCACCGCCCCTGCCCACCTACCTTCTCCCTGGTTCTAGCACCCCCCTCTGCATAGCACCTGAACGGCAGACAGGGACTCCGGCCCCTCCACTCCGGGCGGCTGGGTGACAGTCCCTGGCTTTCGGCTTCTTGAGCCCTGGGGAGCCCGAAGCGGCACCGTCGGTCACCCGCAGGAGCAGCAGGGAAGTGGCTGAGGGCTCCTCTCCCTCCCCCGCAGGCTGCTTGCCAGTGAGGGAGGGGAGAGGGGTGGAGACGAGAGCAGGAGCGAGTGGGTGGGGTGGGGTGAGAAGCCCAGGGTCCGGGTCCTAGGGGAAGGGGCTGGAGAGCAGAGCCAGCACTGTGATCGCTGGGCTGCAGCAGAAGTGGCCGGCCGGGGAGGGGGGCCCATCATACATCCGGTACCGCATGTAGCAGTTCTGGAGGCGCAGGAAGCCACATCTCTTCGAAATTCTCCTTGTCTTCAGCCAGATTGGGGCACTTGGATATATCTGAGTCCACGCTGGGCTCCTAGGTGGACTTCTTTGGGAGAGGATCCTTAACTCCCCAACTGCAATGCGGGTGTGAAGGAACTGAGATCCCCACAGCATTCGAGTTCCTTCCTACTTTCGCTTTCTAGGGTGCTGAAGGCATCGAGAGAGACACATTGCACGCCTGACGAAAAAGAGACCCCATTTTGGCAGAAATTTGGAAGCAAAGCCTGGGACTCAGCCCCTCGTCTCTGTAATTTCTCATTAATTCATTTGGCCTGAGATCATCACCGAAAATGTAAAGAAACCAGAGGAGAATGGATGAGGATGGTAGAAAACCTGGAAATGCCAGGGAGAGCTCAGAACTGTTCCAAAGCTGATTTCCAGG
This sequence comes from Terrapene triunguis, assembly GCF_002925995.2. Classification (NCBI taxonomy): domain Eukaryota; kingdom Metazoa; phylum Chordata; order Testudines; family Emydidae; genus Terrapene; species Terrapene triunguis. The sequence continues at coordinate 129,000 of NW_020664975.1, read as the reverse complement.
ATTCATCAGGTAGGTGAGTTTCTGTCACTTGAATACAATCTCCATTGCTCTTTGATATCTCCTCGGAGACATTTATTCTTTGGGTGAATAAATAGCTGCAAAATGATCCAGTATATAACTTTGAATATAAACTTTGCTTTTGAACTATATATTCAACATTTTATCTGAGTTATTTTTTCCTCTCCTTTCATTGGAATTTGACATCAGACTATTGTGGTTATTTGATTTCAGATTTTTTTGTCTTTCCTCTTTATATTTTATTCAGGAAAACTGGACCTGATCCTGCTCTCAATTCATTCTAAGGGAGTCTTGCTATGAATTAACTTACTGTATATTTCTGTTTTGAAAAGTTGCAGACTCTCGCAAATACAACTTTATGGGCATCCTCTTTCTCTGTTATCTCTGTTACTTAATAATTCTGTTTATGGGACTGAATCATTTTGCCTCTGATATGTTAAAAGAAAATAAATGGGTAAAAAACAAACAAACAAAAACAAAGAATCTCTCTCTCCCTCTCTCTCATACACACACTGTTTCTCATTCCTTAAAACTTTTTTCTCCACTGATGGAATTATTACCAACTTCTACACCGATCTGACTTTTTTCACTGTGGATTTTGTAGGGATGGGACAAAAGCAGACTCATAAAGGAAACGCATATTCAATTTAATTAAATGGCTGTTCTATCTATATAAGATGAAAGAGTTCACTTTATAATGCATTTATTCCTTTTTTATTTAATGTGTCCTCTTTAATGTTTGACTTTAATGATTTTATGTTAGTCTCAGTGTTATGTTCACTATGATGAGTTTTCTTTCCTCCTTCTTCCTGTTGTCTAGATCAAGTTACAGTGCAGATGAAGGTTCTCTCATTCTGCTACAGCTCCCGAGCCAGCTCCCCTCTCCCTGGGTTCATCATTTTCTTCCTTACTTGTTATGTTCACAGGATGGAATCAGGTAGGAATCTGCCCTGTGTCTACTGTTTCTTTGGCCTGGTCCACACTAACCCCCCACTTCGGACTAAGGTACGCAAATTCAGCTACGTTAATAATGTAGCTGAATTCGAAGTACCTTAGTCCAAACTTACCGCGGGTCCAGATGCGGCAGGCAGGCTCCCCCGTCGATGCCGCGTACTCCTCTCGCCGAGCTGGAGTACCGGCGTCGACGGCGAGCACGTCTGGGATCGATCCCAGAAGATCGATTGTCTGCCGCCGGACCAGGAAGTAAGTGTAGACGTACCCTTTGAGGATTTATTTAAGCCCCTGAAGTGTCTTAACAACATACACAACTCAAAGTGACTGGAACTACTCACAGTGTATAAACTTCACCCCACAGCAAGATCAGCACCTTCATTATCCATTGTTTGCTCTGATTGTGTTGCTCCTGCTGCCTCTGGGTTATTTTATTTGCTCCTGGGATAGGGTACAGGTCTGTTTCTTCACATAAGTCTTTTGAAAAGATTGTCAAGGATGTCCAGAGCATTGGCTGGGCACTTGTTGAAGAGTTTAATAATAACAATAATAATTCCTGTCAAGTATCAGAGGGGTAGCCGTGTTAGTCTGGATCTGTAAAAAGCAACAGAGAGTCCTGTGGCACCTTTAAGACTAACAGATGTATTGGAGCATAAGCTTTTGTGGGAGCATAAGCAGGCACATGCGTCTGAAGAAGTGGGTATTCACCCACGAAAGCTTATGCTCCAATACATCTGTTAGTCTTAAAGGTGCCACAGGACCCTCTGTTGCTAATAATAATTAATAACGTACATAAATTATCGTAGAGGATTTGAGATATAACAAAGATCAGAGCCATAGTTAGAGCCCCACATGTGCATCAAAATATAATAAGAACTAGAATATTTGATGTCATGTGACTTTTTTATTGGGCCTGTTAGCTAATACATATATGTTAGGTATAGTATACACCACCTTATTATTAGGTATTATATGCAGAGTAATTCTTTCTTTACATATAGTGTTGGGAAATTAACTGACTGTATTATGCTCTTCTAACAATTCTGTTCACCCATATCAAATATCCCACCAAACTTGACTAAAGTTAAGTTAGTGTTCACAATAGGACATAGGAAGCCTATCAAAGCCAAGAGACATGAATGGCTTGTCCTAGCACTGGCTGGGATGTATGTCTACCCCCACCTGGTTTGGAATGTTCTGTCCAAAACAGCGATAAGGAATGTACAGAACAAGTTAAAGAAGGGCGGGGGGGTTGGATGGCGTGATATATAAAGTTCTTTTTCACTTGCAAACAACCATGGTATAAATATCAGTGGTTTGGGTGGTGTATTTTTGAAGCACACTTTCTGTGTAAGGTGAGCACATTACAAGATAAGAATTGCTTTCCAAAAGGAGGATATGTATGTCTCCTTTTCATAGTGTACTGTTTTGTCCTTAGGCAATACATTTGGCAAGTTTGGTTATTTGGTCTCTTGATTATATGAAATATTGAACCACAATAGTACAACAATTGCCTAGAGCAACAGGCCTTTATCTCAGGAGCACCTTGGTGGAAGAACACCAAATATGGCCCACCAACCCTACCCTTATTCCTGCTGAGGCCCAACAAATCTCATGCCAATGTCAGTAAGCGTGTCAATTTGAGAGCACATAGAAAAATGAGCTATTGAATAGCTTGTCTCAACTATACACCGAGCACGTCCATTCCCAGTTCTCTGTCTCACCAAGCTTGTTGTTATTGTTTTTGCTGTCCTGGTGCATTTTCCAGGAAAGTTCACAGTGATTGGACCCCCTGACCCTGTCGCTGCCATCCTGGGTCAGGAAACTGTGTTACCTTGTCACCTGTCCCCCCGGATGAGCGCTGCAACCATGGAGGTGAGATGGTTCCGATCTGAGTATTTATCCTTTGTGCACCTGTACCGTGATGGGAAGGATCAGTATGAAAGGCAGATGCCAGAGTATCGGGGAAGGACGGAGCTTTTGAAAGCTGGACTCACAGATGGAAACGTTCCCTTGAGGATTCTTAAGATCAGACATGCTGATGAAGGACAATACCTCTGCTTTGTTCAAAATGGTACTTTTTATGGACAAACCGTATTGGAACTGCGGGTAGCAGGTCAGTAGCTTGTAACAGTTTTAGCTGTGTGTGGTCTGCAGGCTTTATTCTTTCCTATTACAACAGCTGTGACTCCCTGCTTGTGAAATATTTTGCAATAACACAGTGTATCTAACTTTCAGCAAACAGCCACTTTCATACTAGGGAAAATATGCTGAAAACTTTCCCAACATGTTATTAAACGCATTTTTGGGAGGGCCAAGGTACTTTCTTGCCCAATCTTGTTTGACTCCCAAAGGGATCTTTAATTAAGAGGGAAAGGACTTCTGGACACACAAAGCCTTCCAATTGCTCTGCAGTCATTTCTAGGATGTGTGGCTAAAGTGGGACTACCAGACTTTTATGGCCTTCTTATGGGTTGGTTGTTATTTAGGTGTGTAGTTAAAATCAAATGCAGCCTTATTTGCTGAGACTGGTGATGGTGATGTTGGGGAGCTACATATTAACCACTCTTAGACAAGACTGAGCATTTCTTCCTGCTGCTTTAACACTGTAACCATAACACCAGTTAGATTTAAAAAAAAGAAACATATTTATCTACTGCACTAATGGTCAGCTTATGAAAAAGTTCAGATCCCACTCAGATATCTAAATGAAGTGATCATAGTTCCAAAGGTGTCAGCACTCAGTTGCTCTTGTGTTAATAGGGCAATATCTCCCATGACTCAGTGAAACTATTGTAAATATTTGTTCACATTTTTGTGTCCATGAAAACTGGAATTTCAGACATTCCAGTATTCATTTATCCCTTCTACTGACTACCCCCATGAATAAGTGCTTTCTAGTGTGAGTAAGGGATTCACAAACTGTCCCTCATCCCTTCTGCTTTATAAATTAATTCATGGAATTAACACCTTTATGTATTTTCCTCTTAGGTCTGGGCTCTGCTCCTCTCATCTCTATGGAGGGTTACCAGGATGGAGGGATCCGGGTGGTTTGTCGATCAGCTGGTTGGTACCCAGAGCCTGAGGTGCTGTGGAAAGATTTCAATGGGCAACGTTTACCATCACTCTCTGAAACAAAATCCCCAGGGGATAACGGCCTGTTTGAAACAGAAACTGCTCTCATTGTAACAGAACATTCAAACCAAAACTTGTCCTGTTGCATCAGGAACACCGTTCTCAGTCAAGAAAAGGAATCAGCAGTTTATATAGCAGGTGAGTAGCCATCCAAATCCCACACTGAACTCACCACCACTAGAAACAAAACAAAACATAGGAAGAAAAGAACTGAAACATCTGTGGTGGATATTTCATAATCCACATACAAACACAGAAAACAGGAGGCTGGTATTTTTACGGGATCACAGTTTAGGTAATTTGATTCCCTTAATTGTAAGTATTCAGAAAATCAAAGTTTTGGATTTCATGTATATTTAATGCTAAGTCTGTCTTTCCTGATACTAGCATGCGCGCGCACACACACACACACACACACACACACACACACACACATCTTCCAGCATTTTTTAGAAGAAATTTTCGCTCAATCCACTGACACAATATGTTCCTGCAACCTTAACTTCACCTTAATGATTTTGTTGAATGTGGTAAATTTTGTCATGTGGCTTCTTTGTGATCTTGTTGCTGCACCAATTCATTGTTCAATACTTCTTGTGTGAAATGTCACCTAAGTCATGTGATGTTGTTTCTAATGACATTCAATTGGCTTATGCTTCTTACATCACTTTGGTTGAGATCCACAAATGGACTCATTTTATCCTAGTGTAGTGGTGCAGTGGTTGTCCCTCCCACTCTGGATTGGAGGGAGGCCACACTGCCTCACTATACCATTGGGATTGCTGCCTAGTGTGAGGGGGAATTAGCGAACAGATGTTAGCATCCCAACCGGTCTAATGGGGCTGAACCCCAAATAGTCAAGGGGATCCGGTCCTTAGGCAGGAACAGGGCTTCCCTGGAGTGTGTATGCTGTGGCCCTTAGGCGGGGGCCAGAGCAAACCCAGCAGTTTACACATTTTTGTGTAGTGTAGACACGGACGTCCTTTCACTCTTGTCTTGCACAAATCCTGCTCAGCACTATTTATGAATTTGTATGGAATAAAGACATCTGACTGTAGTCAGTGCTTCCAAATTAAGACAAGTTCTGGATGTTTTGTTTTTCAGATCTCTTTTTCCCGAGGGTGAATCCTTTGATGGCGACTTTGAGTGTGATCCTGGTGGTTTTGTTTGGTTTCATTGGCCTCACTGTTTATCTCTTTAAAATGAAAGGTAAATATCAGAGGAAGAAATATGCTGTAAATAAAGATTTTGTTCTAATAAATAAATTAGAACAATTTAGGAATTTAATATTAAAAGAACTTGTGATCTGCTGACTTTGTCCTGTATAAAGAAGAAGAACGCATGTGAATTTATTGATAGAGGGTAGGGGGAGAGGGCTGTGCTGAGTAGAATAGGAGAAAGGAGAGTCTTGAACAATAGAACTGAATCAGAGAATCAGATCATAGCAGATACATCTGTGTTCTGCTTGATCCTTCATCTCCCTCTACTGCTAGTTCTCAGGGGATTACCACTGTCTGTCTCTGGTCCCACTTGAGAGAAGGTTCTGCAAAGCCTAGCTTCTCATATTTGTACTTCAAATCTCTTTTTTGCTAATAAAGTGTAGTGCACCTTGACATTACAGTGATAGGCCCTATAGAAATGCTCCTGTGGTAAATCAGTAAAGAAACTAATTTCTTCCTCCGTTAGGAAATTAAAAAATCATACCCACTGTCACATAACTCAGACACAGCTGTCCTTAATCTGCTGAACTTCATCCATAAAGAATATCTGCCTGATTTCCAAAATAATCAGACATCCTTCTTAATGAATTGTGTACCTATACGAAGTAGTCTTCAGACACTTTTTAATGAAGCAAGGAGATGATAATAATTTACATTTATTTCTGGACTTTTCAGGGAAACTTACTGAAGAAGTTGGTAAGTTTCAATTTCCCTTTTTTCCACAAATACAAATTTTGACCAAGTTACACAATTGCATATAGGCTTGTTGGTTTCTCGGATTTATTTTTATTTCTGTGTGTTTGTTGGGTCGGGGAGGGTTAGTATGTGTAACAGACTGCATCATGTCAGGGCCTGTTTGGATGTTTCCAAAGACCCTTTCCCCTTAAAAGCCCTCTGAATTAGGGGGTGAGGTCGGCATAGCTACGTGTGTGAGGGGTTTTCAGTGCAGACCAGCCTCAGTGTCAGAGTCTTTTAGAAGAATCTACAGAGATCTGGCTTGTCAATGAAGGTGGCTGAAATGGGAATTTTCTGCAATATTTTAATGAATCTGATGTGTGCCTCAGTTTCCTCTCTCTGTGACATTGTTATCCATTGGGGTAAAAGGACTGTTTGCTCTCAGGGCAGGGTAGGAGACATAAGTCTGGGTGCTACCCAGTTGTCTGAGCCTTAGACCCCATATCGATGGAGCATCTGAGGAAACAATGGCGAATCCAGTCACTTGGGGGTGTAGCATCGATCAAGTGAATTCATGACAAGTTTAAGAACAGCTGGACCCCATGACAGGGTTTATTTTCAACCCCTCCCTGCTGCAGTCTGCTTGTAGCCGGGGCATGCATAAGGGGGGGGCAAGCAGAGGCATGGGGCCCCAAATAATCATCGGGGGGACAGAGCTTCTTCAACCCCAGGGCTGCAGAGGCAGGGAAGAGCGACCTGCTGCCAGGGCCAGGGCAGGGGCAGGGTAGAGTGAACTCCTGCTGGGGTGGGTGAAAGAGCGAGCTCCTGAGTGGGAGGGAAGAGTGATCTACCAGGGTGGGCATAGGGGAAAAAGCAAGGTCCTTCTCTGGCCGGAACAGCGAGGGGAGCGAGCCCCAGGGGTGGGTACAGAATGTGCCCCTCCAAAAGGGGTCAAATTTAAATTCCTGCGCATGTCCCTGCTTGTACCTGGTTTGAAGGGCCCTTGTGAGTGGCAGAGGGTCACAAGTTGTCTTCCTCCCAGTGGCTCTGTTGCAAAAATCAGCTTCTCTGAGTTCCATCAGCCTTTCTGCTGGTTGCTGCCCCCTTCCTGTGACAGCCTCTCCCTTTCGAGATCATTTCCTCCCAGTGGAGCAGGCCCTGCAGGAATGAGGTCACTTGAGCCCAGAGGGGTTTTCATCTGTTCCTGACTGGGATGGGGCTGTGCCCCAGGACAGGGTGTGTTAATCTAGTTTAATAAAATTTGGGGTAAGTCTAAATTAGACAAACTTCACACCAAAATGTTATTGGGGGTGTTTGTGGGGAAGCAATAGAAAAAAAGAAGTTGAATAAAAATAATCACCCAGCCTTAACTTTGTATTGATGATAACCAGAAACAACACAGAAGGCAAGAAAAGCTCATAAAAACATGTATATGTATTTATGTTTTAGTGAAACAAGACCTAGAAATTGGTAAGTGTCATTTTCCTTCTTCTGAGAAGAAAATTTTTGTACACAATTGGATCCTCATGTGGGAGGGTAATAGAGTCATCGGTGCATTAGGTTAGCACACTTAGTGTCCCCTCCCAGTGGGCAGGTCTTGCAGTCCTGGTGCTCTTTTAATCAGAGGCACAGGGAGGTGGGCAATGGTAGGGGAGCCCGGGCCCACCCACTCTACTGGGCTCTGACCCAGCGCTCTAGGAGGATCAACTGTGTCTGTTCCCCAAAGTTGTCCTCTGAGTCGCTCTCCCTGGGTCACTTCCAATCAGCTGCTGGTCTCCCCCGGTTCCAATCCAAGATAAGGTGAAAACCATCAGCCCCAACCGGGCTAAGTATATAGTCAGTCCCTTGTCAGGAGCCTTCAGGGCAGGTTTGTCCTCCTCCCCAGCCTCCCCCATCTGAGCTGGGTTGCTCCCTTTCCGGCCCTCTCTCCAATTGGAGCATGCTCTGCAGGGCTGGATGGGTGGGGCTACCTTGGCTCAGTACCCAATCACACACCCTCCCCCTCAGACCCTGGGCTGTGGTGTCATGGGGCCAGTTCATGTCCCCACCATCCTGTGAAAAAGAAGTCCAGGCTTTTACCACCCAAAAGGTATATGGCTTCATTGAGTGAAGCCACTGAATAATGCTTGGATTATGACCTGTCATTGAGCTCAGCCAGTGGAGTAACGGTCAGTTAGTAGGTGGAAGGGTGAACCCCACAAGTAATAGCGTAGGGTTTCAATGGCTCATTTCACCTCCAGGGCCTCCTTCTCGGTGACCGATTAGGCTAAACCTGTGGGAACAGGTTTCTGCTGGGATAGAGAACAGGGTGTTCTTCTCCTCCGACTTCCTGAGATAGCACTGCTCCGAGTCTGGCATTGGACACCTCTGTTCGGAGAATAAAGGGCTTTGAGAAGGTTGAGTGGAATATTACTGGCTCCTGGGTCAAGGGGTCTTGTATTGCCCTAAATGCCTTGTCAAAGCTTTTGGTCCCACAGACTCTTTTGGGTGCAGTGTCCTTAACCTGGTCTGTCAACTGGGCAGCCAGGTAGCACAGTTTGGTATGAACCATCAGTAGTATCCTGATAATCCCATAAACCACCGGACTTGCTTCTTTGTGAAAGAGACAGGGCAGCCCACTAGGACTTTCTACCAAAGGTCCTATCTCCCCCCACAGCATACCCATGGTAAGTGACTTCTTGGGTGGCCACCTGACACTTGGTTGGGTTGACCATCAAACCTGCCTCTTTGAGAGCACCAAATACCGCAGGGACATACTTCATACGCTCGGCCCAGCTCTCACTGCAGATGATAATATTGTCAATGTAGGTGGCTATGTAGGATTCCTGCAGCCGCAACACTCTGTCCATTGGCTGCTGGAAAGTGGCAGTGGCCCCATGGAGTCCAAATGGCATGGTTCTAAACTGCTGTACTCCATCATAGGCAGATGGTTTAATTGTTGTGGAGTTGTTTGCTTTTAAATTTACCCTTTTTATTTATTTTTGCATTATTAAACCTGTTTTTGTTTGGTTGCTTACTTGTTTTTTACGATTATTCTCATGGAGGGAGGAAATATGAATTTATAAAATGTGGGGAATTACTAACCTGGATAAATTTCACACAAAAAGCTAATTTGATTAATTGGTAAGCAATAGAGTAATCGGGTTTGTTTAGTTTGGAGAAGAGAAGGCTGAGGGGGGGATGTGATAACAGTTTTTCAAGTACATCAAAGGTTATTACAAGGAGGAGGGAGGGAAATTGTTATCATTAACCTCTAAGGATAGGACAAGAAGCAAGGGGCTTAAATTGCCGTGAGGTAGGTTTAGGTTAGACATTAGGAAAAGCTTCCTAACTGGCAGAGTAGGTAATAAATGAAATAAATGGAATAAAGGAGGATATGGAATCTCCATCATTGGAGACTTTTAAGAGCAGGTTAGACAAACACCTGTCAAGGGTGGTTTATAATACTTAGTGCTGCCACAAGTGCAGGGGATTAGACTTCCAGTCCTATGATTCTAATAGAATCGCAGAGTTTATGACCAGAAGGGACGACCAGATCATCTAGTGTGACCTCCTTAAGAGGACGCGGAATAGAAATAGTTTCTAAGCCTTAATGATCACATTGATGATGATGAGAAATAAAACATAAGAAAAGGGAAACACCTAACAAAAGTATATATTATTTCTCTTTAATTTTTAGACCTACGAGATAAAGAGATAAGTAAGTTGTCGTTCTCCTTCCTCTGACAAGAAACTTTTTGTACCAGTTTCGATCCTCATGTGGAAGTTTGTTTAATTGTGGTGGAGTTGATTGTTTTCAAATGTAACTTTCAAAATTGTTGCAATATGAAATCTTTTATGTTTGCTTGCTTGTTTTTTATTATTACTATAATTCTTTTGGAGGCATACTGGGGTTTGTTTTGTAATGTAACTTTAATCAATGTGGGGAAAGACTAAACTGGGTGAATTTCACAGCAAAAGCTAATATGAAAAACTGATAAGCAATAGAGTCACACAGTTTAAGACCAGAAGAAATGACTGGATCCTCTAATCTGACCTCCTCAAGAGGAGACTGAATAGAAAAAAAATCTCTCAGCCTTAATTTTCATATTGATGATCAAGGGAAATAAAACATAAGAAAAGGGGAACTCCTAACAAACAATATGTGTATTTCTGTTTAATTTTCAGGGAAAAGAGATACAGAAATTGGTAAGTGTCATTATCCTTCCTCTGACAAGAAATATTTTATACCAAATTGGATCCTCATGTGGGAGCTGGTTTAATTGTGGTGGAGTTGTGTGCTTTTAAATTTAACTTTTACAATTTTGTTGCAATATTAAACTTTTTTTTTGCTTACTTGCTTTTTATTATTATTCTTTTGCGGGGAGTATTGTAACTTAATAAAATGTAGGGAAAGATTAAACTGGATAAATTTCTCATGAAAAGTAAATTTGCGAAATTGATGATCAATAGAGTCATAGAGTCACAGAGTTTAAGACCAGAAGGGAACACAGGAGCCTCTAGTCTGACATTTTGAGGACGAGTTTGATGTCTCTCAGCCTTCACTGTCATATTGGTGATAAAGAGAAATAAAACCTAAGAAAAGGGAAATGCTGAACAAAAATATGTATTTTTTTCTGTTTAATTTTTAGACCTACGAGATAAAGAAATAAGTAAGTATCATTATCCTTCCTCTGACAAGAATGTTTTTGTAACAAAATTCGAACCTCAGGTGGCAGTTTGTTTAATTGTGGTGGAGTTGTTTGTTTTCAAATATAACTTTTAAAGTTCTTGCAAAATGAAACCTTTTGTTTTGTTATGCTTGTTGCTTTATTATTGTTATTTATTATTATTCTTTTTTGGGAGGATGGCAGGTTGTTTTATAATGTAACTTTATACCATGTGGGGAAAGACTAAAGTGGATAAATTTCACACCAATGAAAAACTGAGAAGAAATTAATTATAGAGTCACAGAGTTTAAAACCAGAAAGGGCCACTGGATCCTCTCACCTGACTGTCCTGAAGAGGAGGTTGAATAGAAATAAACTCTCAGGCTTAACATTAGTATTGATGATAAAGAGAAATAAAATATAAGTAAAGGGACACTCCTAACAAACAATATGTGTATTTCTGTTCAATTTTTAGAAAAACGAGATATAGAAATTGGTAAGTGTCATTGTCTTCCTCAGACAAGAATTTATTTATTTTTGGTACCAAATTGGATCCTCATGTGGGAGCTTGTTTAATTGTTGTAGAGTTGTTCAATTTTAAATTTAACTTTTACACTTTTGTTGCAATATGAAACATCTTTTTGTTTCTTTCCTTTCTTTTTATTATTATTCTTTTTTGGAAGGGTTACTGTAATTCTGTAAAATATGGGGTAATGCTAAATTGGAGAGATTTCACACCAAAAGCTATTTTGAAAAACTGATAAGCAATAGAGTCATAGAGTTTAAGACCAGAATGGACCACTGGGTCCTCTAGTCTGACATTTTGAGGATGAGTTTGATGTCTTTCAGCCTTCACTGTCATATTGGTGATAAAGAAAACTAAAAAATAAGGAAAGGGAAATGCCGAAGAAAAATATGTATTTATTTCTGTTTAATTTTTAGACCTACGAGATAAAGAAATAAGTAAGTATCATTCTCCTTCCTCTGACAAGAAAGTTTTTTGTAACAAAATTGGATCCTCATGTGGGAGCTGGTTTAATTGTGGTGGAGATTAGGGTTACCATACGTCTGGATTTTCCTGGACATGTCTGGCTTTTTGGTCCTCAAATCACCGTCCGGGGGGAATTGCCAAAAAGCCGAACATGTCCGGGAAAATACTCCCAGCTTTGTTTTGCCGGCATCCCTGCCCCAGTCCCATGCTTACCTTAGAGCGGCTCCGGCAGGCTGTGAGCTGCAGGCGGATTCCCCCGCGGCGGCGGCTGCGGCGGCTGCTGCTCCCCCAGACACCTCAGCTTTGTGCAGCTGAAGAGCGGAGCTGCCCGAGCGCTACCGGCTTCACGGTTTGCCGGGCAGCCCCCAGACCCTGCGCCCCCGGCCGGGCGCTTCCCCTCCCGGGCTCTGGCTGCTGCTGCGCTGGGGAAGCGCCCGGCCGGGGGCGCAGGGTCTGGAGGTATGGGGGCTGCCCAGCAAACCGTGAAGCCGGTAGCGCTCGGGCAGCTGTTTCGCGTGGATGGGAGGGAGGAGGGGGAATGCGGGGCACTCAGGGGAGGGGGCGGAGTTGGGGCGGCGACTTTGGGGAAGGGGCGGAGTTGGGACGGGGAAGGGGCGGAGTTGGGGTGGGGCCGGGGAAGGGGCGGGGCCAGTGCCCTGTGGAGTGTCCTCTTTTTTTAATGTTTAAATATGGTAACCCTAGTGGAGATGTTTGCTTTTAAATTTAATTTTTAAAGTTGTTGCAATTGGAAACCTTTTTTTGTTTGCTTGTTTTTTTACTATCATTCCTTTGTGGGATGTAGGTGGTTGTTTTTTAATGTAACTTTATAAAATGTGGGGAAAGACTAAACTGGATGAATTGCACACCAAAAGCTAATTTGAAAAATTGATAAGCAATACAGTAGTGAAGTAGGTAGTGGCCAAGAAAATATGGCCCGGGAGGAATTGTCGGAAGGCTCTGGTGAACTATCAGCCCCTGAGATGATTAACCTCCCTCCACACTGCAAAGTGTGGGCATGTAACCAACCTGAATTAAAGTGGCACCTGGGCAATAGCCTATACCGAAAGACTTGCCAGCTAACCTGGGTGTAAAATACCACCAAACTTGAGTCCGAGTTTTTGTGCTTGCACAAGTAACAGTTTGGGGAAACAGGCAAGTAAGATCCTGGGCTAACTCGCAGTGAAGATACAGCCTGGGAGAGTGACACTCATGTAACCGAATGGAGGTTCTGATGCTTTATATTTTAGTATATGTCTGGAAGAACTTTCTTTTTCCATCAGTCATTAGTTTATGCAATATTGAATCATGCAATACTTGTTCAGATCCACTCTCATCTCTAATTATGTGGCTGGTTTTAGGGTGGAGAAGATCGGTGGCACCTATAGAAGAAGGTAATTAAAGATCATATTTTTATCAGTGTCCAAATATCTGTTCCCATGAGGCACTGTGCCCGTTTTTCCTTGAATGTGGGGGTGGATGTGATAGTTCAGGGCAGACCTTCCCAGCACCCTGCATTTCACAGCGCATCATGAGACAGCGCATCATGAGACACCATAATGAATCTATATCATATTGCATCTACTCTTCCTGCTCCTCCACCGCCCGCATGTGCACTGCACCCTACAGAGATCTGTGATAGCAACTCCCACTCGTTGTACAGATCCAGTGGGACATGCACCTCCACAGTCACTTCTCCAGGGGGGTTTGTTTAATCTCCCTGTGCTGATGGCCGATCTCCAGTGTCTCTCTGTTTCTTCCTTCATCTTTTTCCCATTGAAGAAAGCCAGGAGCTCTGCAGTGACCCCACACTGATGGGGTGAGCAGGGACTGTGCCTGTGGATGACCCTTGCTCCTATCTAAAGCAGAGGGACAGAGCCTTGGTCACAGACAGGGGCTCTTCTGGCTCTATTATACAGATCTGGGGAGCTCCTGTGATCAGAGCTCTGAGGTTGTCTCATTTCCCCTCTCTCCATTCACCATGATCTCAGCATTCTCCTGTCTCTGGTAAACAGGACGTCACTTTAGTCTCCCCAGCACTAGCATGACCCTCTCCCGCTTTCCACCAGCCACCTATTCTATACCTCCTCCCCAGTACCCCAACCCACTCTGCCTGTCTAGTGCTCCTGCCAGAGAGTGGAGTCAGGGCTTGGGGGCTTGCCCCGCTCCATCCGTCCAGCACTCCAGCCGGGGAAGGGGATCGGGGTGTGGGGGCTTGCCCTTCTCTCCAGCTGGAGCACCAGGTGGGCACAGCAGGGCACGCCCCCACACTCCGGCCCCATTTCCCCAGGAGGAGCGTGGGGGGAGGGGGCTGTTCTGCAGGGAGAAGGGGTGGGGAGGGGCCCCTCACTTGCTGTGGCCCAGGGCCCCAGAAACCCCTAATCCACCCCTGCTCCCCCCACACTTGTAGCTTCTGCCTCATTCCACCCTGAACCCCCCTCACTTGTGTTAATCCCTCCCTCCCCCAAGCTAATGTAGTTTTGTGCTGCAACTGCTGCTGAGCGGTGACATTCTGGGCAGGTTCAGTCCTGGTACCGTGGCCTGTTGCTCCCGAGCTCTGACGTTTCAGAGCAGGCTGGGTGTGGTGGGGAGGCCCCATAGCAAAGTTCAGCATGGGGGCAGCTTGGACACAGTGAGATTTAAGGTGGGGAGGGGGAAGGGAACTCTGTCAATGTTCACTGAGTTGCACCATCTGCTGGGGCTGCCAGAGTCTCTAGTCCCCTCCCTGGGGAGAGGTGGGGGCAGGAGGGGAAAGATCCTTTCACTCCATTACTGACCTGTCTCTGCATTGGAGAGGGAGCTTCCCTCTGGGGTTTAAAGCTGGTTCCTGCCTCCTCAATAAAAGATTCTGACACCTTCCTGGCTGTGTCTCTGCCACTGGTAATGGAGCAGCCCCAGCAAGGGGAGCAGGGAGCTGAAGAGAAAAAGACTGAGGAGCTACAGTGACATCTCTGCTCAGTCTCAGGAGCCCAGGACAGAGGCAGCTCCCTGGGATCCAGGCCTGTCCCAGCCAGAACGGGGCTGCTGGGGAGTGGGAGAAATGGTCCCAGCCTCCCCCAGGGCTGAGATCTGCCCCTAATGCTTTGATTCTTTCTCCTCAGCGAATGTGACTCTGGATCCAGACACGGCTCAGCCCCAACTCATCCTGTCTGAGGATGGGAAAAGTGTGAAATGGGGAGACACATGGCAGGAGCTGCCCGACACTCCTGAGAGATTTGATTCTAGGGCCTGTGTGCTGGGCTGTGAGGGATTCATCTCGGGGAGACATTGCTGGGAGGTGGAGGTGGGGGATGGGGAACTCTGGGCTGTGGGGGTTGCCAAAGAGTCTGTGAGCAGAAAGGGATGGATCAGCCTCAGCCCTGAGCAGGGGATCTGGGCTGTGGGTCAGTGCGGGGGTCAGTTCCGGCCTCTCACCTCCCCTGAGGCCCCCCTGCCCCTGAGCCAGGTCCCCAGTAGGATCCGGGTTTGTCTGGACTGTGACCGGGGGCAGGTGACATTTATCGATGCTGGTGACGGGGCCACAATCTTCACTTTCCCGCCGGGCTCCGTCCCTGGGGAGAGAATCCGACCCTGGCTCTGGTTGGGGGTGGGGGGATCCCAGCTCAGCCTGTGTCCCTGAGACGGGGGGCGGAATATCCCACTGGGGGCCCTGAAATCAGCCTTTCTAGCCTCACATGCCCCAGTCTTTATGACCTTGGAGGGCTTCTGGCTACCCAATCCTCTGGCTCCTCATCTCTATGACCCCTAGAAGCTCCTCCCCCTCCTTCCCTGCAGCCCCAGGGATGGGAGGGAGAGGGGGAAGAACCCCAGGAGCTGCAGGAGGAGCACGGGGGCCCTGAGGGGAGATGTGGGGGCTGGGCAGTAGGTAGAACTAACAGCCGGGCTGGGCACAGGCAGAGGTGGGGGCTGGGCAGGGACACAGAATGAATCAATCAGGGAACGCGGCAGCAGGGAGCGTTTTGTACAGATCTGTGTCCCGAGGTCTCATTGGGGCAGCAGGAAGGGAAGGGATAAAATCAGGGGAAAGAATGGAGATGCCAAAGAGGATGATCTGTGGGAGGGAGGAGAGGAGAGTGGGAGAGGAAAATAAACAGCGGTGGGAAGTGAGGGCTAGAAAAATGCTTAGTAGAAAAGGATAGTATGAAGGGAAAGGGACAGAAACATTTATAACATGTTACTGGAAGTGAGACTAACTCATTAATTCCTGGCCATTGGTGCTATTTTAGTGCCATTAAGAAAACTGTTCTCAGTAGCTGGGGATCTCCTGGCCATGCTGTGGTTATTAAAGCTCCTTCTCTGCTCCTTTTACTTTCCTGCTTTCCACCTACTTACTGTAAATAAAACATTACAAACAATTCTTCTTGTTTGTTCCACTTTAATGTCCCAGCTGCAGTTGTTGGGGGCAGCGTCATTGGATTTGCTTGGTTGTGTCTGCCAGCCCCTACAGGGAATAGCGCACCTCTAGGAAGAGAGTTTGGATTTTAATGTGATGTGTCACTCTCCAGCCTGTGCTCTGTCTCTGTCCTGTGCACACCCATGTCAATCAGGAATTGCTCAGCTGGGTTCTGTGGAGAGGTGACTGGTTGCACAGGGGGCAATCCATGCAGGGACTCAGGTGTTACACTGCTGAGCATCACAGGGCCTAGTTTTTAGGTAGCTAGAACATCGCAGGGCTAAACTCCCTATACAGGGCATGGGCATCACAGGCACCTTACAGCGTGATTCACAAAAGCCATCTCATAAGGCAGGGAGCCAGCTAAGCTAGACAAGAGGAGATGCTGACAAGGGCAGGGGTGTCCTGAGCCCTTCCCCCTCTCACAGAGAGGTTGCAGAGGGGCATCTATCTCTACTTAACCACCCACAGACAGGAACCCAGTGTCTGGTGTTTCTTGCTGGAATGAGGTAGGCACCTGCCTCGCTCCACACAAAATGTGCGTGAGGGAGGTGGTTTCCATAATGTCACCCGCCTTATAACTTTTACCCTCTCTGTGGTTGGAGCACTCAGCTGACAACCAGCTTCAGTTCTCCTGTCACGCTGTCTAGAGTAGCTCAGGAAGGTGAGGACCAACCTCAGGGCAAACAGTTACAAACCAGGGCACAAACCCCACACAGGTTGTGAGTTCAATATTTAGCTTTCACTACCAGGTATCAAGTGTGAACCCTTCAATCACTATAACTGCCTGAATGTGGAGTCACAGACAGTCCCCTTGGGTACTCTGGTCTATCTGGCTGTTTTTCTGCCTCCTCCCCTGCTCCCCCGGTGGGGCTGCCACATTCCCAGCAGCAGAGTCGGGGACGCTCCTGCACACAGTTTCTATGGTTAAAGTCACCAGCTGCTCTATCCTGGCCAAAGAGAATGGTGGAAGATATGGAACAGGAGGCGGCCTCTCCCCAGCCCAGGAAGAACCATTAATAGAAACCTTCCCACCCCAAGGAGCAGGAGGTTGCAGCACTGGGGGG
>NW_020664975.1:92443-106904 GCF_002925995.2 Terrapene triunguis | reverse complement strand
TGGTGTGTGACAGATCCCGGGGTCACCGCACTCACACGGTGGTTCCCATACAGGAGGCTGCCCAGGAGTACAAGGTACCGAGTTGCTGTCCAGTCTAATGGGTAATAACTTTGGATGTTAATTACAGGTTAATGGTGTAACTGTGTCATTCAGCTGTGTGTAGCCTTCATTGCATGAAAGCTGATAGGGGAGTTACAAGCTGTGGCTGGTATTACTGGTTGTATCACAGTGTTTATTGTTATTTGCATCCCCTACAGACCCCAGATGAGATCTGACGTCAATTGTGGGGGGGCCTTGCACAAAACCCAGTGAGGGACAATTCCTGCTCCGAGCCATTTACAGTCTAACTGGACAAGACAGACAAAGGGTGGGAGGGGAAATTGAGGCACAGTGAGGGGAAGTGACTTGTCCAAGATGACTCAGCAGATCAGTGGCAGAGTTGGATATAAAAACCTGGTTTTACAAGGCCCAGTTCAGTGCCCCAACCACTAGCTACTCTGCCCCTTCCAGTAGCACTTAGCAGATGAAGCTACCCAGAGGCCATTGCCACAGAAAGGGGCTAGGACAGCACTAGGGCAAACCCCAACTGTTCCTAACACAAATCAACACATCTAATGGGGTTTGCCCTAGTCCCTAGATCAGTGCTGTCCAACCCGTCTAATCCCCAGGGGTACAGTTCTGAAAGTCAATGGAGTTGGACTCCTTTGAGCATCCCAGCCTATATGGCTGCCCCTGATGGCTTCTGGGATTGGTTTCACTGTTTGTTAAATCTTCTCAAAAACAGCTTTATAAATTCACTGCCATGGGACACCAGTTTTCCACTGGTTCAACTCAATGGAGAGAGTGGACGTAATAACTTTAAACAATCTGAATACAAAACCCACCCAATTTCCATAAATAAGGTTTCATTTCCTTGGTGTCTCTCATGTCCTACCTCTAGAAAGACCCACTGTTGTACACAGTATTGTTGTAACTCTGTTGGTCCCGGGATATTAGAGAAACAAGGGAGGTGAAGTAATGTCTGCTCATGGCCAGCTTCTGTGGGTGCACGACAAGCTTTCAAGCTTACACAGAGCTCTTCTTCAGGCCTGGGAAAGAGTATGTTCCCCAGAGTTGAGTTGTGTGTAACTCTCTTACCAACAGGAGCTGGGCCAGCAGAAGATATTGCCTTACCCACCTGACCTAGTCTATCTAGGAAGACTGACTGTTATCTTGAATTTTGGGTAAAAAAAAACCTCATCCACCCCCTACAACCCTCAAAATAAACCCACCAAATCATTTCTGTTTGTCAGGAAAAAATACAAGCCCATTTGAAGACTCTGAGGGAAGAGAGAGAAAAGCTGCTGGGATTGAAAGTGACTGCAGAGAAGAGAAGCCAGGAGTACCTGGTAGGTGCCTATTGTTCTTCGCCTGCTGGGACATGGAGGTGGGAGAGATGTTTATTGGTAGATTTCTCTGTGGCCTTGTGTGTATTTCTCCATGATATCATGGGATACTGTGTGTGTGTGTGTGTACAGGTGTGCATATCACAAATGTTCTCTCCCTGGAGAAGGACAACAGCATCTTCTGCAGGATCTAAGATGCATTTTAATTAATGAGTTAATTACTACCCCTTGTGGCTTTCACAAAATTTCTCCCAAACTGCACTGATTACATCCCAGTAGACATGGAGACAGCCCTTTCAGAGAGATTGGGACCAAATGGGAAGCTGTAAGAAAATCCTCTCCCTTGTGATCACAGTATATAGTCAAGTGTCAGGATATGAAGAATGGTGGGTTTTGAACCTCAGTGCTCAGAGACTGTCACTACAACCCAACACTTCTCTAGAGCCAGCAGGGGTGGGGCTAGTGGAACTCTGGCCCACCAGAGGATCTGCCTACAAAGCTCCTGATTGGAGCAGACGTTCGGATGCATGAATTACGCCAGCAGGAGTCACTGGAAGTTGTCCAAACAACTGAGTGAACTCCCGATCTGCTGCTGGACTGGACCCTGACTCTGGCTTGGCCCTGGCATTGTTCCTGGCTCAGGTTTGACCTGCAGTACTGCTATCTGACTCCGGCTTGACCCTTTGCGTGGCTGCCTGACTCGGACTCCAGTCCTGATCCCCCGTGTGACTCCAGACACTGATTCTGGCTCAGCCTTTGGCATGACTCCTGAGCTCGACTGTAGCCTCAACCTTTGGTGAGATCCTGACTTTGACTCCAGCTCTGACTTTGGCTGTAGTTCCTGACTTCCAACTGCAGCTCTGAGCACTAGGCCAGACGGCTCATGTCCTGGTCTCTACACAGATGTGTTAGAGATTGTAAAGAAACTCTCTTGTAAGACTGTATGAAAGGTCATCAGGCTCCATCCATGTTCCTGACCAGCCCTTTCCTTATTTCTTATAGAAACAGACAGAAAACGAGAGGCAGAAGATTGTGTCTGAATTTCAACAACTGCGGCAATTCCTGGAGGAACAAGAGCGACTCCTGCTGGCCCAGCTGGAGAAGCTGGATGAGGCAATTGTGAAGATACAGAATGAAAATATCACCAAACTCTCCGAGGAGATTTCCCGTCTCAGTGAGCTGATCAATGAGCTGGAGGGGAAGTGTCAGAAGCCAGCAAGTGAATTCCTGCAGGTGAGACTGAGCTGGAAACATCCCAGATCCCAACACAGGGACAGGACAGCTCCTGAGCTACGGGCACAGGGGTCCAGCAGTCAGAGATCTCAGTGTAACTCGGCATGTGCATTGCTGACATGTGAATGAAGATTGTTCTTTGCAGAGTCACAGACACAGAGATATTAGAGATGGAAAAGCCCCGTTAGCTCAGTGAAACCATGGCCCTGGGGCCAGGGCAGGGCTGATTTCCCCTGTATTTGCAAAATCTCTTTCCTGGAATCCCAAGTGTGTGTCAGGTGGTACTGAGATTTTTTTTTAATCTCTCTCTCCTCTCTCTCCCCTCTAGGATGTCAGAAGCACCTTGAGTAGGTACGTGGCTCTCTCTCACTCCCACATATTCTTGGCAATGCTGGGAAAGAGCATGGAGATGGTGTTAGCATGGCATCTCCACAGCAACAAGTATGGGGAAGGTCACATTTTGGATACAAATCTCTCAGATAAAATTAATCCTGAGGTTCTCACCCTGGAATTATCCATTCAGTGGGAAGGACTGACCTAAAGTATTTCCAAGAGATGTCACATCCCTGGAGGACTGGCTGCCTCAGGATTGTGGGGATGGAATATGGGCCTGTCACTGTTGGGGCCCTGGTTACCATTCAGCCCAGGTCAGCACTGGTAAAGAGGGTTGTTAGGAGACCTGTGTGGAATGAGCTGAGGAGGGGAGAGTTGGTGTCTTAGTCTAGTTCCTAGTGGACAGATTTCTACAGCACTTCACATAGGAACCTCCTGTCCCTCAGAACATGGAGGCCAAGGAGTAAATTAGCCATGGAGACTCAATTCCCCTTTTGTCCCCAGAGCTGAAGAATATTAATGAGTCCTTTGAAGGGAAGGTTGTACGGCCATAGGCTGTGTTGCACCTGCTCTGAGACTGGGAGAAGTTGAGGAATTCGAACTCTAGGCCCATTAGAACAGCGACTCACTAGCCAGAACTTATAATGAGTCACACAATGAAATATAATCATGTGAAATTGTTTCTCTCTAGGTGTGAGAAAGGGAAGTTCCAACAGCCAGAGGAGATTTCTCCTGAACTGGAGGAGCAAGTCAGCGATTTCTCCCGTAAAACTATTGTGCCGTTGGAGACTCTGAGGAAATTCAAAGGTACCTAAAATCGATCTAAGAATGGAAATTGGGATGAGCCTCTGAGACTGTGGGAAGAGAACGTTGCTGGTCAATTGGTTCACACTTAGATGATGCTTCTATTTAATTGCTGGGTGTGAATGCCAGACACTTGGGTCCAAGACACTCAGGTTGATTAATTCAAACCTTTGTTTGCACCAAAAACATGCCTTTCAATTACTATTACAAAGTAAGAAATGACCCATAGACTTTAAGGTCAGAAGGCACCATCCTGATCCATCTGCTCTGAGCTCCTGCACATTGCAGGCCACAGAACCTCCCCACCCACTCCTGTAATTTACCCCTAAACTCTGGCTGAATTACTGAAGTCCTCAAATACTGATTTAAAGACTTCAAGTTACAGAGAATCCACCATTTATTCTAGTATAGCCTCTGTACAAAAAAACAAAACAAAACAAAAACAGGGCCTCTGGCAATTTGACTTGGTGGAAAATTCCTTCCTTATCCCAAATATGTTGGTCAGTTGGACACTGAGCATTTCAGCAAGACCCAACAGACAGACACCTGGGAAAGAATTTTCTCTAACTCAGAGCCCTCCCCTGCACTTCTTTGTGGCTGGATGCACAGCCCCCCTCAGCCTAGCTCCAGCCCTTCAGTAGAGGTGGGACACACACACACACACACACACACACACACACACACACACACATTCCTCCTCCCATAAGACATATTATTTAAACAAGAAAGTAGTGACAATAATGCACTGATATATGGTTTTAGGATAAATATTTATTTCAATGCCCCCATCCTACAAAAAAAATATTGACTGGGGCAGTGAGGTACATTCAAAAACACTAAAGTGAGTTGAATTTATTATTATTGTTATTGTTTATTATTTATTAACTACCTAGCCAGGTTATGGTTTTTTCAATGTGGAAAATTGTGTGTTAATTTACGGGTTGAATGATGACTGAATGACATAACACCCCGCCAATGTCCATCACTAAGTTCGGTAATTTTGTCAAGTGTCCGTCGCACAACGTGATGCTGCCTACCCCTGGTGAAAGGGACCAAAGTGGGTAAAGTTACTTTTATGATAAAGTCTTTGTATGATCTGGGTCTAGGGTATGACAAAAGCCAGTAAGTGAATGAGACAAACCAACTGGAGTCTGAGGGGTGGGAGGGGATGATGAGGGGAAAAGAAAATCTCTCTTACAGATTGTCCTGGGATGGTTGTGAGGCTGCAAGGACGTTGGTTCCATTGTGGGGAAATGCCTGAATGAGAGAGGAAAGAGAAGGTTTCAGTTAGTTTATATTAAATTCCTGAGTGTGTCTCTGGGCCTCTTGGTCTGTTCTGTCATGATGAAAACACAGTTCTATGTGTTCAGAGTGGGGACGCTGTTACAAATATGAAAGCCTGAAATCTTGTCTCTTTTCTCCTTTCCCCCACCAGACACTCTGCTGTCTGCACTGGAGACACAAATTGGAGAACCCCTAGGAGCACACAGACAGGGTGAGTTCTTCTTTGAGTGATTGCTCATGTCTATTCCACAATAGGTGTGCGTGCTTGCCACGTGCACCGGTGCCAGAAGTTTTTCCCCTAGCAGTACCCGTGGGGGGGGGAGCGCCCCCCACAAACCCTGGATTGGTGCCTGCCTGGTATAAGGGGAGCTGCCCCACGCTCCAGCGGCAAGCCGCTGCTGGGATCGCCACAGTCGCCGCCGGCCCGGTACTGGTCGAGGGAACGTTCCCGACACCACTCACCGCCTAGCGACCATTCAGGGCCCAGTCCATGTGGATCACTCTCAACGCCGGCCAGACTGTCTGGATGGGTGCCATCTGACTGGGACTCCCGGCACCGCTCCTCTTTGCGGAGCGAATATCGACGGGACCGTGGCGGAGGTCGCCAGCAGTCCTCATCTCGAAGGAGGTACCGCAGTCGGTCGCGGCGTGATCGTCGATGCCGTTCCCGCATAGACTCCCGCTCCAAGTCTCCGCCCAGTCACCATAGCCCTGGGCGTCGATTGCCAGCATCCCGCTGTCGTGGGTCCGCCCGTCGAGACTGATCGCGGACCAGCTACTACCGTTGGTGCTGTTCCTCCGTGTCGAGATCGCGGTCCCGTGGCTGACGCAGATCCCGATACCGCCTCTACTCCCGGTCCAGAGACAGCAGCGGATCGTATGCCAGCCCGGCCTCCGCTCATGGCCGTTCATCTACAGGCCAGGCTAGCCAACCCGAACAGCTGGATCCGCCAGTGCCGCAGCAAGTGCGATGGCACCGAGCATTGTGGCCAGCCCAGTGGTACCAGTGGTCACCGTGGCCTCCGGTGCAGCCCCCGGTGTGGGCTCGCTCAGTGGCCAGGGCGTGGGAAGCACCGTCGGCCTCCGCTAGACCGCTGGGAAAGGAATCGGTGGGACCCGTGTCCTTGGTACTGTGCCCGGAGTCCGACCAGGTGGTGGATCCTCTGGTGCCGGCCAACACCCAAAGCACCGCGCCGGCCTCCTCGCCCTGTCCAGAGGACCTGATTGTGACCCCGTCCCCCTCCATCCCGCAGGAGGACTAGGTCCTCACCATGCCAAGCTCGGTGCTCACCACCCTGCGGTGGTGGTACGCCCCAAGCAACATGCTCCAAGGGGTCCCGTTCAGGGACAGGGCCCCGTTGTTGGAGCTGGTGTCCGATGCATCGGACCTGGGTTGGGGGGCCCATGTAGGGAACTTTCAGACCCAAGGCCTGTGGTCTCTGCAGGACCTGCCCCTTCATATAAATGTCAAGGAACTCAGGGTGGTGGGACTCATGTGTATGGCCTTCCGCTCGTACCTGAAGGGCAAGGTAGTCAGGGTCCTCATGAACAACAATGCCTCGATGTTCTATATCAACAGGCAAGGCAGGGCCCGATCCTCTTCCCTCTGCCATGAAGCCCTCAGTCTGTGAGACTTCTGTATAGCCCACGACATCCACCTAAAAGCCTTCCACCTGCTGGGCGCCTGGAACGTGAGGGCGGATCGCTTGAGCAGAGACTTTTCCTCTCAGCACGAGTGGTCTCTACACCCGGAAGTGGCCCACCAGCTCTTCCAATGTTGGGGAACTCCCCAAATGGACCTATTCGCTACCCAGCAGAATCGACGATGCCCCCGCTTCTTCTCTGGGGGGGCCTAGGGAGGGGAGCTATCTCCGATGCCTTTATCCTGTCCTGGTCAGGCCGGCTTCTCTATGCCTTTCCCCCGTTCCCTCTGATCAGCAGGGTCCTGGAGAAAATAAAAATGGACTAAGTCAGGGTCCTCCTCATTGCCCTGGCATGGCTCAGGCAGCACTGGTACGGGACCCTCTCTGGCCTGGCGGTGGCTCCGCCGTGGCAGTTGTCGCTCCGCCCGGACCTGCTCTCCCAGGACCAGAGCTGCCTCCTCCATCCCAACCTAATAGCTCTTCACCTCACGGCATGGCTGCTCAGTGGTTAGGTGACGAGGAAAGGACATGCTCGGAACTGGTCTAGCATGTCCTCCTCAAAAGGAGACGGCCCTCCCTTCGCCGCTCTTTCTTAGCGAAGTGGTCTCAGTTTTCCAGGTGGGCGGTGGACTAGGGTGTGCTCCCAACGGCTGACCTGATCTGGCTTATCCTTGATTACCTCCTCCACCTGTGGGCCCAGGGCCTGGCGGCCTCGTCAGTCAGGGTGGACCTGGTGGCCATATTGGCCTTCCATCCCCCAGTGCAAGGACACACGGTATTTTCCAATGCTATGACTGGTCGGTTCCTTAAGGGTTTGGACCAGCTTTACCCGTATTCTAAACCCCTGGTCCCACAGTGGGACCTGAACCTGGTGCTGGCTCATCTTATGGGGCCCCCGTTTGAACAGTTAGCCATGTGTTCCTTGTCTCAACTCTCGTGGAAAGTGGCCTTACTGGTTGCTATCACGTCGACCAGGCAGGTCTCTGAGCTCAGGGCCCTGACCTCCAAGCCGCCATATACGGTCTTTCACAAAGAGAAGGTCCAACTCTGCCCACACCCCGCGTTCCTCCTGAAGGTGGTCTCCACCTACCACATGGGTCAGGACATTTTTCTACCAGTCATCTGCCCCAAACCTCACGCGACTAGTGAGGAGCGCTGTCTCCACATGCTCGATGTGAGACGAGCTCTGGCTTTCTACCTCGAGTGGACCAAGCTGTTCAGAAAGTCCTCGCAACTGTTCATTGCCTCGGCCAAGCATGTGAGGGGCCGGCCGATTTCCACTTAGCACCTTTCTAATTGGATCACTTCATGCATCCGCTCCTGTTATGAGCTGGCGGGTGTCCCCCCGCCGCCCATTGTGAGGGCACACTCGACTCGGGCACAGGCCTCGTCAGCTGCCTTCATGGCCCACGTCCCTATACAGGACATTTGTAGAGCCGCCACCTGGTCTTCAGTTCACACGTTCACCTCGCACTATGCGAGGGAAGATGCCAGGTTTGGCAGGGCAGTCCTCCGTCCCGAGAACTTGTGAACTCCTAACCACCTCCAGCACATATAATTGGAATCCCCTATTGTGGAATACACAGAAAAGACAGTTACCTTTTCCATAACGGGTGTTCTTCGAGATGTGTTGCTCATGTCTATTCCACATCCCGCCCTCCTTCCCCTCTGCCGGAGTTTTCTGGCAAGAAGGAACTGAGGGTAGGGGGAGCGTACAGCTCCCCTTATACCGCGCCAGGCAGGCGCCACTCCAGGGGTTACAGGGGGCACTCCCCCCCTATAGGTACTGCTAGGGGAAAAACTTCCAGCACCAGTGCACGTGGCGAGCACGCACACCTATTGTGGAATACACATGAGCAACACATCTCAAAGAACACCAGTTACAGAAAAGGTAACTGTCTTTTTGCAGCTGGAGATTGTCTTTAAATTATGAGAAAATTCCAGTGAAATCATCTTCATGAGATTGTAATGAAAGTTACCAACCAAATCAACAGTGGCCATGACACACACAGCCCTACAAATAACCCATTAAACAGTGAGGAGATCCAGGGGCACTGGAACATAGGGGACCAGGGGGTCAAGCCCACCCACTTTTTAACATGGGCATAGTTTGGGGGCACGGGAACATGTTGCTCCTCCAAACTGCAAGCCTTGGGCAGGCATGTAGCATCACAGGCAGTGCCTGTGCTTCATGGTGGGGCAGCTGATCAGCTCCCCCCGTGTAGTGCAGCCTCTTCCTGGAGCTGGCCCCTCTCAGTGGCCCCACCCCTGCTCCTCTTCCCCCTGGACCCTCTACCTGCCCTGGGTGGTGCACACCCGGAGAGTGGGGACGTGGGAAGGTGGAGCATCAGGGGCTCTCCATAGTGGCCAAGGCTCCTTGGAAGATGAAGAGTGGGGTCAGGGCCATGGAGAGGGCAGGGCCACAGGCGATGCA
Source organism: Terrapene triunguis (assembly GCF_002925995.2). Taxonomy (NCBI): domain Eukaryota; kingdom Metazoa; phylum Chordata; order Testudines; family Emydidae; genus Terrapene; species Terrapene triunguis. The sequence goes on along the minus strand of NW_020664975.1, from coordinate 97,788 downwards.
ACCTAGTACCCCCCTTCCCAACTTCTACCGAGGTGACGGAACACCTGGGGACACCCCAAGTTGACATCACACAAATAATCCTGACACCAGCCTTAGTGCTGAGTTCATGCCCATGCTAATGAACAGAAACACTCTCCCTGAGCAGCACCCGAACAGAGCTCTCTGACCTGAGGGCTGACACATCCCTCTGCTTTACCCCGGTGCAGGGGGTCTCCCCATCATGCTTCTCCAAGGTCCTCCCTTTCCTGTGGGCAGGGCTGGGCTCTCCCATTGGAGCTGTTCACTGCTTCCTGGATTGGGGAGACGCTCTCCCTGTGAGGCTGTCAGCTCCTTCCTTCTCTGAGCTGGAGATGGGGCTACTTCACCCAATGCCACCTCCTACTATCTGGTGTTAAGTGGCTCTTCCCCAATGCTGCACCTTCCTCTCTGTTCCCTGGCTTGGGAGTGGAGGCTGCATTAGTGGAGGGAGATTCCCTCTGGGGTTCAAAACTGTACCTGCTTCCTCTGCTCCCTCCTCACTAAAGCCTTTCTTGGTGTGTCTCTCCTGCTGGGAATGGAGCAGAACCAACAGGGGTAGCTGGGAGCTGAAGCTTATGCAAGCAAATGGGAAACTAATGAAGTGGGTCTCCTTACAGAGACTGAGGAACTGCAGTGACATCCCTGCTCAGTCTCAAGTGCCCAGGACAGAGGCAGCTCCCTGGGATCCAGGCCTGTCCCAGCCAGAATGGGGCTGCTGGGGAGTGTGAGAAATGGTCCCAGCCTCCCCCAGGGCCGAGCTCTGCCCCTAACAGTCTGATTCTCTCTCCCCAGTGAATGTGACTCTGGATCCAGACACGGCTCATCCCCACCTCGTCCTGTCTGAGGATCGGAAAAGTGTGACACGGGGAGACACGCGGAAGCGACTACCCAACAACCCTGAGAGATTTGACTCTTGGGCCTGTGTGCTGGGCTGTGAGGGATTCACCTCCGGGAGACATTGCTGGGAGGTGGAGGTCAGGGATGGGGGATGCTGGGCTGTGGGGGTGGCCAGAGGGTCTATGGGGAGGAAGGGACGGATCAGCCGTAGCCCTGAGGGGGGGATCTGGGCTGTGCAGCAGTTGGGGGATCAGTTCCAAGCTCTCACCTCCCCTGCGACCCCCCTGCCCCTGAGCCGGGTCCCCAGCAGGATCCAGGTTTGTCTGGACTGTGACCGGGGGCAGGTGACATTTATCAATGCTGGTGACGAGGCCCCGATCTTCACTTTCCCACTGGGCTCCATCCCTGGCGAGAGAATCCGACCCTGGCTCTGGGTGTGGGACAGAGACACCCGGCTCCGATTGTGTCCCTGAGACACACAGCCGAGAGTGGAACCAGAAATCAGCCTCTCTAGCCTCATGGACCCCAGTCTCTATGACCTTGGAGGACTCCCGTCTACCCAGCCCCTGGCTCCTCATCTCTATGACCCCTAGAAGTGCCTCCTCCTCCCTCTCTTCAGTCCCAGGGATGGGAGGGGGAGGGGGAAGAACCCCTGGGGCAGAGGTGGCGTCTGGGCAGGGATACAGCATTGATCAATCAGGGTTTGGGGGGTTGCAGAGAAGCAGCAGCAGGGAGCGTTTTGTACAGATCTGTGTCCTTAGATCCTGCTGCAGGGGCCACAGTCACTACAGGGCAACTGGTAACACTGTAATGGTCAAACACACCCCTGGTGGGGAGGGGAAGATGGGTTCAGATTGATGGAAAACCCATTATATAACCTTAAAAAAATCATCATTGGGTCAGTCTCATGATTTTTTTAAAACTCCTGAGGTTGGCAGCACTGGGGGAGGCAGGGACAGGGCGGGTTTAACCAGAGGGAATTAGAAGACGCAAGAAGAAAAATGTGAATTAAAATAAAACAAGAATAAAGGGAGAGTCTATGAGAAATGGTGGAAAACAGAAATGAGAAGAGTGACAGGACAATATCCCTGACAGGGGAACCAGCCGGGGGCAGCAAGAGGGGAAGGGATAAAATCAGGGGAAAGAAGGGAGCCGCCAAGGGGGATGATCTGTGACAGGGAGGAGAGACACAGGAAAATAAACAGAGGTGGGAAGTGAGGGCTAGAACAATAATGAATAGAAAAGGAGTGTATGAAAGGAAAGGGAACGTGAGCGGGATGGAGAGATTTATTACATTTTACTGAAAGCGACACTGTAACTCATTAATTCTCTATATTCATTCCTAGACGACTGTACTGTTGTAGTGCCATTAAGAAAACTGTTCTCAGTAGCTCGGGATCTCCTTTCCATGCTGTGGTTATTAAGGCTCCTTCTCGGCTCCATTTACTTACCACTTTTAGTCACTGACTGTAAATAAAACATTACAAACAATTCTTCGTGTTTGTTCCACTCTAATGTCCCAGCTGCTGGTGCTGGGGGCAGAGTCCTGGGATTTGCTTTCTGACTTGGTTGTGTCCCCCCAACCCCCACAGGGAATATTGTGCCCCTAGGATGAGTTTGGGTTTTACTGGGATGTGTCACTCTCCAGCCTTGCTCTGTCTCTGTCCTTAATTTGTAGGCAACTAGAAAATCATAGTCTGCAACTCTGCAAAGCTGAATGAGGGGCCTAAACTCCCTAGACAATGCATGGGCATCACAGGCACCTTACAGTGCGATTCACAAAAGTCAGCTCACTGGGCGGGGAGCCATCTAAGTTAGCCAATGGGAGAGGCGACAAGTGGGGAGGGGTGTCCTAAGCCCTGTCCCCTCTCACAGACAGGTGCCTAAATCGGGGCTGCAGAGGGGCATCTATGTCTGCTTAGCAATCCACAGATGGGAACCCAGCATCTGACGTCAGATGGCTCAGGCGCCTAAGGTGTTTCTTGCTGGAATGAGGTAGGCACCTGCATCGCTCCACAGGAAAGGGGAGTGGGGGAGAGAAGGAGGAGGTGATTTTGGTGATATCACCTGCCTTATAACTTTTAGCCCCATGGTGAGAGCACTCAGCCGGCACGTGGGAGACCCACATAGAATAGAATCATAGAATATCAGGGTTGGAAGGGACCTCAGGAGGTCATCTAGTCCAACCCCCTGCTCAAAGCAGGACCAATTCCCAACTAAATCATCCCAGCCAGGGCTTTGTCAAGCCGGGCCTTAAAAACCTCCAAGGAAGGAGACTCCACCACCTCCCTAGGTAACGCATTCCAGTGCTTCACCACCCTCCTAGTGAAATGGTATTTCCTAATATCCAACCTAGACCTCCCCCACTGCAACATGAGACCATTGCTCCTTGTTCTGTCATCTGCCACCACTGAGAACAGCCAAGCTCCATCCTCTTTGGAACCCCCCCTCAGGTAGTTGAAAGCAGCTATCAAATCCCCCCTCATCCTTCTCTTCTGGAGACTAAACAATCCCAGTTCCCTCAGCCTCTCCTCATAAGTCATGTGCTCCAGACCCCTAATCATTTTTGTTGCCCTCCGCTGGACTCTTTCCAATTTTTCCACATCCTTCTTGTAGTGTGGGGCCCCAAACTGGACACAGTACTCCAGATGAGGCCTCACCAATGTCGAATAAAGGGGAACGATCACGTTCCTCGATCTGCTGGCAATGCCCCTACTTATACAGCCCAAAATGCCATTAGCCTTCTTGGCAACAAGGGAACACTGTTGACTCATATCCAACTTCTTGTCCACCATAACCCCTAGGTCCTTTTCTGCAGAACTGCTACCTAGCCATTTGGTCCCTAGTCTGTAGCAGTGCATAGGATTCTTCCATCCTAAGTGCAGGACTCTGCACTTGTCCTTGTTGAACCTCATCAGGTTTTTTTTGGCCCAATCCTCTAATTTGTCTAGGTCCCTCTGTATCCGATCCCTACCCTCCAGCGTATCTACCACACCTCCCAGTTTAGTGTCATCTGCAAACTTTCTGAGAGTGCAGTCCACACCATGCTCCAGATCATTAATAAAGATATTAAACAAAATTGGCCCCAGGACCGACCCTTGGGGCACTCCACTTGAAACCGGCTGCCAACTAGACATCAAGCCATTGATCACTACCCGTTGAGCCCGACGATCTAGCCAGCTTTCTATCCACCTTACAGTCCATTCATCCAGCCCATACTTCTTTAACTTGGCAGCAAGAATACTGTGGGAGACCGTATCAAAAGCTTTGCTAAAGTCAAGGAATAACACATCCACTGCTTTCCCCTCATCCACAGACCCAGTTATCTCATCATAGAAGGCAATTAGGTTAGTCAGGCACGAGTTCCCCTTGGTGAATCCATGCTGACTGTTCCTGATCACTTTCCTCTCCTCTAAGTGTTTCATAATTGATTCCTTGAGGACCTGTTCCATGATTTTTCCAGGGACTGAGGTGAGGCTGACTGGCCTGTAGTTCCCCGGATCCTCCTTCTTCCCTTTTTTAAAGATGTTCAGTTCTCCCATCAAGCTGTGTACAGCAGCTCACGAACGTGAGTACCAACCTCAGGGGAAACAGTTATAAACCAGGGCAAAGATCTCCCACTAGTTGCACCGTGTCACCCAGCAGGAGCTCGCAGCCCTGCCGCCCTCTACCCTCACCTCACCTCAATCTATGGCCACTGCCAGTCATCAACTAGCCCCTGTTCCCTGGGGCAGACTGCAGTGTAAATGCCACTCATCATAGGCAAGAGGGGTTTGGACCTGCTGCCTTTGCCTGCCCTAGGCTGCACCTCTGCAACCCCAGTACCTTTGTAGGCCTTGCACAAGGCCTGCAGCCTGCGGGGGGTTTCCAGGCTGGAGCTCCCAGCTCCTCTGGCTTCCACCAGCCCTGCTCCTGGGGGACAGGAGCTTGGTCTCCCTGCAGTCCCTGGTCTCTCTGCTGGGACTGACAAAAAGGGGGCAAATGGGTGCAGGCCTTGCTGGGTGTGGTTGTGTTACAGGGTCACCTGCCCCACTAGGGCCCAGGCTGAGATCCCAGCACATTCCATGGGCCCCTGAGCTGCCATCAGATGGACTTTCAGCCTCTGTCCCTATGGGGGTGGGGGAGGCACTGGGTTATAGCCCCGGGGGAGCTGCTGGGGGAGGGAGGAGATTTACCTGCTCACAGACAATTGTAACAGTTATAAATCTTCAACATTTTGAATTTCAGTGTCTAGTGTCATTAAATAGTTCTGGTCTGACCAAAATCTTCTCTGATCCCCCCATAATTCCCCACAACCGTGAACATTTTAATTGGAATGAAATGCTTAAAACCCAGATTGTTGTGCAACTCTGAAAGTTTAAATCAATAAATATAAAAATTGCTTAAAATAAGCATTATCTGTCAAAATTATATAGTATTAAAAAAAATTCCACCAAGTCTGACTATCACTCCTAACACACACTGACTGGAGGCCAGGAGCCCTTTGGGGT
>NW_020664975.1:37356-72443 GCF_002925995.2 Terrapene triunguis | reverse complement strand
GGGCCGGGAAGGGGCCTGGCCAGGCTGGGGGCTCTGCCCTGGGAGAGGCTCCTGGGGAGCAGCGGGAAGGGCCCTGCTGGAGATTCCCCTCTCCCGGCTGCAGCCAGGGCTCCGGGCTCCCAGCACCAGCCGCCGGGGCTCGGGGATCTCGCCAGGAGCCAGAGTCACCGCAGCGGCTGCGAGTCACTTCCTGCTGCCGGGCCTGACCCCAGCGATCGCTCCCCCCAGAGCCGCCTCCCGGCTGCTCCTGGGTCCTAGCGATAAACCCATCGCGCTTCAGCCCCCCTGCCCACCGCACTTTGACTCGCCTCGCTGTGTCTGGCTTCTGTTAGACTCACAGTCTCTAGGGTTAGTAGGGCCCGACATGAGCATCTAGCCCAGGGATTCTCACAACCAAATTTTCGGCGGCCTCAGAGTAAGGCCAGCAACTCTCGATGGTGGCCGCTGACACGTCTTCCTAAAATACTTAGTGAATTTTAGGAGAAACCAGTAAACATGCACAGAGGTAAGCGGGGACACGGTCCCGCTATTGGGGGGAACTTTCCTGACTTAAACACCTCTCGGGTGGAGTCGAATAGCAGAAGGATCTGAGTCCTCGCTCCCACTCCCTTCACCCAGAGCCTGCCTCACCTTGAGGGCTCCCCTTCCACTCTCCTGTGTGGAAAAGTCCTTATAACCCTGACAAGGCTGGGCCCAGGCTTCCTGAGGGGCTCGTCCCCCACCCTGGTTGTGACCACTCAGGACACGGGCTAGAGCGTCCCCACTCCAGGGCTCTTCCTCCACTCTGGACACTTCCCTGACCTCTTCCCTGACCATTGTCTATTGTTCAGAACAAATGCAATTTATTAAACAGCAGCTAATAAAAAAAATCTGGACACAATCGGAAAGGTGAAAGGAAAACTCTTAGCCCCACTCTGCAGGGCCAGATTAACGTTTCGTGGGCCCGGTGCCAAACATACTTGTGGGCCCCCTTGGGGCAAGGTGCAGGGGTTGGGATGGTCAGTCTCCAGAGTGAAGGGCGGGCTGGGCGCTATGAAGCTCAGCATGGCAGGAGCGGCCCCGCTCTGCGCAGCCCAGCAGAGGGCGCTGTTTACAAACCAGCCCAGCGCTGTGCTGCCAGCGTGCCCCTTCCCCTTGTGGGCGGACCCTCACCACACTGCCCCCTGCTCAGAGCCCCATCCTTATGCCCAGTGCCCCCTCCCCCAGAGACCTCCCCCGCTGGCCTCCCACCGCAACTGCAGAACACCCTGCACACCACACTGCTCACCCAGCACCCCCCGTCATGGACCTCCCCACTGCCCACCTCCTTCCTCACAGTCCCACCAGCACAGCTGCACAGCACCCATATTCCTGAGGGGATTCTGCACCAAACAATTAAAAATTCTGCACACACTATTTTAAAATTCTGCAAATTTTATTTGTCAATAAATAAATGTGGAGGCTCCAACATGGCAGTGGGGAGCACAGGCCACTGGTTGCATGGAGGTGGGAGATCACCCTGCAGCCTCCCCCCACCCCACCCCAGGACAGGGATTCGGCAGTGAGGCTGCACCAGACCCTGACACAGTGCAAGGTCCAGGCCTGCCCCAGAAACACCCTGCGGCCCCTGCCCCCCTGTGCCAGGCGCACCAGGTGTGGGTGAGCAGGCTCAGCCCGGCAGCAGGATCCAAGTGCAGAGGGATTTAGTGTGGGGGGATCCAGGTGGGGGTAAGAGAGTTCTCTGTGGGGCAATCTGAGTGCGGGTGGCTCAGTGGGAGATCTGGAAGCACAGAAGCTCCTTGGGGGGTTCCAGGTGCAGGGGCAATGGGACTCTGCAGGGGATCCAGGTGAAGGTGTTTGGAGCTCAGCGGGGAGGGTCTATGTGCAGGGGAGGTGGGGTTCATTTGGATGGGGGTCCAGGTGCAGGTGGCTGGGGCTTAGTGGGAAGGGTGTCTGGGAGGCTCATTGCGGTGATACAGATGCAGGGGAGGTGGGGCTTGTCAGGATGAGGGTTAGATGGGCCTGCTTAACAGGGGAGCCCAGCTTCTGCCAAGGGGATGCCTCATGCTGGGCTCCAGCTTCCCTCCCTGCCCCTGCTTCCCCTATTCCCTTCTCTTCCCCACCCCATGCCCACGCCCACGAAAGCTTTTGTTAGTTTCTAAGGTGCCACAAGTACTCCTGTTCTTTTTATGGAAACAGTGGCTCAAACTCTGCTCTGAATATCAGCAACTCCTCAGTGTCCAACTCTGCAATCGGCTCTCCGGGTAGAGGGCAGTCGGCTGAGCAGTCGGCAGATTTTGGAAGCGAGTCATTTTTAAGTCAGCCAAGGAGGCAAGACAGATCAGACTCCTGAAAGGGGTACAGTGGTGGGGAAAGGCTGAGAGCCACTGGCATATAGGACCAACAGAGAGAGCACACTGGAGAACAGACAGTAATGGGGGGACCACTTCAGCGGTTTACTAGACTACAACTGGGGGACAAGAACAGCACCCTGCAATCCTTCAGGAAGCCAAAAGGAGAGCATGCTTTGCATTCATGAAGAAGGGGATCGCAGCAGTGGTGGCTGGTGACCCTGGGAGAATGCTTTAGCCATGGATTTTACCTGTTAAAGTTAAACTCAGCCTATCTGAATCCTGTTATACCTGCTGTTTGGTGTGTAACCTGTTGGTCTTCTTGCTTCGCTCATTATCCCTTCAATCTTAGCTAAGAAACTCCTGTTTGTTTTCACTAAAACTATATCTCAGGAGCCACTCTCCAAAGCTGGTGGATATTCCAATATTTAGATTTACCAAGCCAGCATGAAACTGCCTCTATGATACCACACTGGTTACCCAGAAGCCCACAAGAAAGTTGCCTTAAAGAAACCCAGCCTTAGGCCTCCACCCAGACACCAAGTCAAATATGATGAGGATCACTGAAAATCTTATTCATTATATAAGAAAGTTCTACCAATCCCCAAAGATCGGACACATTACCTCCCAAGTTAATGAGTATTTCAGATCTTATCCAAATACATGCTTACAGCCCATTCTTATTCACTAAAACTACTATTTATTAAAAAAGAAAAGAGAGAGAATATTGGTTAAAAGAGATCCGCACACATACAGACATGAATACAGTTCTGAGATCAGATTCAGAGTACAGATGTTGAGCTTTGCAGTAGCAAAGAGTTACTACAGAGTTAGGACTTGTCTACACCACGCAGCTTCTAGTGACAGGGATGTGTCAACACGGCCTTCTCGCTAAAAGTCAGCGTGTGTAAACGTTCTTTGTCAGCACTGTGTTGCCACTTTTGCTGAAAAAATGCTTCTACCCCCGCAGGCGGTGTTCGCTTTGTCGGCAGAAGAATGCTCCTGCTGAGAAAGTGCCATTCAGACTGCCACTTGTCCCAGCAAAACTTTTGTCTTTCGGGGGTGGGGGCTTTTTTAAGCACCTGTGAAAGACAAAATTTTTGTTGACAACTTGGTAGTATAGACAAATCCTTAGTCCATAGGTTATAGTCTGTGGAAGCAGAGAAAGAACTGACAGGAAGGGGATTGCAATGCATGACAGTTCGTTAGCAAGTCAGGCTAACTGTAACCCTAATAACGCGAAATTTGTAGAAGCGAGTAATGTGTGAGGCGAGTGGGAAAGAACTGTGTGAGAAGCTGTTGCGACCTTGTGTAGATAATGTGTAAATAATATGGAATGTAGACTAAGAGTCTACATTAGTGAGCAAAACAAGATATCAGAATGACCTATACATAAACAAAATGCAGCTGTTGCTCATTATTGTCTGTAACAAAAGGTATAAATGCTTGCTGTAATTGTTTACCTGTTGAGAGAGCTGTTTAGCTCTCTCCCTCTACGCAATTGCTTGAGAAAATAAAGTATCTGACTTGCTGTACCCAAACAAAAAGTGAGAACTCTGTTATTCTCCGACAAGTCCAATGTCCATATTCGGGGTGATCCAGATTTGATTGGAGATCACAATCTTATGACAAAGCTTTCCCTGCTAAAGCACCAAGCAGATCTGAGATAAAAAGGATCAGGTCCCAAGGGTCTCTATATAATCCCAAGCTTCTCTTTATAGTTCAGTCTTTAGGCGAATTTATTTCCTAAGCATCATCGGTATCTAGCTACACAGACTAACATAAGGCAACTGCCCATTTTCTACCATTCCCAGGTGATTTGCTATATACCTCAAAGAGAAATCAGTACAATGACATTACTATATTTACAGTTCATTTATATGTTAAGGTCTTCTTTTGATCTCTGAATTAACAGAATACAGCATAGACAGGGACGATTTGATTACATTGTTAATCTCTACCAATATACATGCAAACACACTAACATTATCTACCAAAATGCCCTTAAAGTTTGAATTTGGGTCATTTATCCTGCAGGATGCTTAAACCTTTCCAGCCATGTGTCACACATGAAAAATTCAAATAAACTCTATTAGAAATTTCTATTCCTCTGTAGCTTAAGCGCTCCTTAATTATAGCTTGTTGACATCTCTCACCTGAAAGTGTGGCTTCAGCAAAATCAAGGTTTCCCTGGACATACTGATTTTTATGACATTACTGTAGATTCTGATGAGGAGAATCAAAATGTAATTTCAAACCGTTCAATCATTTCATTTTCAGCCTAAAGTGTCCACATTTTCTGTTTCCACATTTCTGCAAGAAAACATTTCAGAATAGTTAGTTCCGGGAACATTTTCAGTACCTTCACATTTCAGTCTGATCCCGAGAGGGAAGTAATTGCAAAAGGTCAAAATTTCACAAAACAGGAAAATTCTGTTTTCTGACAAACTCTGCCATCACAGTGCAGTTATCAGTCACGGTGATAATTTCTCCTTGAGTCTCTCTGAGATCATCCCAGCAGGAGAGCGTGTGCTGCTCCCTGCCCTCCCACAAGTGACCTACCCCAGTGACAGTTCTAGGCACTGACAGGTTGGTGACTCTGCGCATGGTCTCACTCTGTTGCTCCCCCTAGTGTTGGGGGCTGGGAGTGCTCCAGAAGCAGCATCTCTAGGGGACTCTCTTGACTGAGCCTAGGTCACAACCCCAGGAAAGGTCCAGTGTTAAGTCACAAGGTTGCAATGAAACGCCCCCTCCTGCAGAAAAGGGACTATAATTACACAGCTATTGCAGCAGGGTCCTATACCTGCATCTTCTACCTCCCAGTGTTTTGACCCCCAGGCTACAGAGTCATTGTCACTTTCTCGATCTGACCCAGGACTATTTAATTATTTAGCCAAAGTGGAACAGTTTGATCAGAAGAGATTGCGGGAGCCCCAGATCAGTCACCTAAGATGTGGCAAATCTCTGTTCAAACCCTTCCTCCCCAACAGGCAGAGCAGGGAGTAGAACCTGAGTCTCCCATATGCCAGGCGACTGCCCTAACCTCTGGGCTCAAAATTATAAAGGAGCCTCTGCCAGCACCTCCTCTGGATTTTGTCTGAGCCCTGATAGAAAAGCTGTGCTCAGCGCACTCCTACAGGTTTGGGCCCCACAGGCAAGATAGGATTTCCACTGCAGGCCTTCTGAATGAGGATCCTTCTGGGGTTTAGGTGTGAGGCAGGTGTCTGGATGGCTAGAGTGAGGCAGCAGCAGTGCCCAGGCCCAGAAGCAGAAATTTAGAAACCTTGGGAAATTTTACCATAGAAATGTTGGTGCTGAGTGAGCAGCCAGGCCGAGGTTTTCTGGATTTCAGTGGCACCTAATTCTGGGAGTCAGGGGTTTAAACCTGGGCTTTAGGCACCTAAGTCCAATTGCAGATCTGGATCTTCACTGCTCCTCCATTGCTCACATGCTACCTTGAAAGTTCCCAGGAAGGCTCCTCAGATGCGGATTGAAGTCTCCCAAGGTCCACTGTCAGTTAAGTGTTTCTTGATTGAGCACTTACTCAGAATAGTCCTTTCTCAAGAGGCTGACCAAATGCTTCACTGATGGTACTTAGAATCAAACACATTGAGAAACAAGCAGATAGCCAATATTCATAACTTCAAATACAAAAATGATACACACATACAGAAAGCATAACCATAACCAGCAAATTACAACCTTTTCATAGACACCTTACTTGACCTTCTTTGTACAATATTTGCTGCAATGATGGGACCTTGATTGCAACAGTAATCTATACGGTCACAGTTCATTTCAATAATGTCACAATGGGCAAATCGGTAAGGCCTCAGTTTAAAACAATGGCCTAATTCTGTGTGTCTTGATTTACCTCTTCAAAATACAGGACTCCAGGGCACGTGTTCCATCTGCATCGACAGCAGGAACCCGAGTCAGTGGGCACTGAGGGTGCCCAGCCCCTTGGAGAACCAGCCCCTCAGCACTTAGGTCAGGACCCAAATTTGGACCCTACATCAAAAGAGATTCTTGACGTTTGGACCCAGCCCATCATTGTGCTCTGGCTCCTGTGCCGGCTAGCATGGCTGTTTGTGCCTCCTCCCCAGCAGCTGCAGGCACAGGGAGTGTTCCTGGGAGGGGCGGGAGGGAGTGGGCTTGGGGCACGGACAGGCTGGAGGAGGAAGGGGCGGAAAGGGATACAGGGGGGTGGCCAGGGTGAAGCTGCATCTCTTATACTCTGCACCCTGGCAAAGCCCCTTAGGACCATTAAACCAGGGATGCAGCTCTGGCTGGAGCTCAGGACTTGCTTCTAAGGTATGCATTGGCCCTTGCAGACACTGAAGAGGGGGCGCATGAACCAGCCCTCTTCCTGCCTCAGTTTACTCATCTGCTCAATGCTTGTATGTCTGTTTGCATTACAGTCTATGGAGGACGAGACCCCCATGGTGCTGAGCTATAAGCAGACGTTATTAAATATACCTGAAAAGCTTACGATTCAGTGTCCCGATCCTGAAAAGTCTCCATTTACTGAGAAAGGGGCAGAGCACAAAAATGCCCCCCCAGCTGTCTAACTGAATGTCTCAAAGTAACCAACTGCACATGGTACATCCGACAGCCAGGGGAGAGAAATTACAGGTACTATATGTACCATTCCAGTCTTTTTCCTTCCCGTAACTCTGTACCAAAGCACTGAATCTGCTCTGCTCTGCAATGCTGAGTGAAGACCCAGGTACCTGAGAGAGCAGCAGGGGAAAGGTGTTTGAACGATGGCTGCAAATTTCAAGCTGCGCAGAGACCAGCAAAAGAGCAGCACTTCACTCATCTGAGCTGCAACGTCTCTATTAACCACATTGTTAAACTGCTGCAACACTGGACCCGGGGAACTAGCTGCATCTGCCGCAGCATCTCTGCCCAGCACAGCTCCCCCACCACAGCTGAATTCCCTCTCCTCGTCCCTGATGGTGGCTTCAGAGACTGCCCCAGGCCTCCTCAGTCTGTCCCCACTCCCCACATCCCCTCCTGCAGCCGCAATGGGCAAGTGGCCTGAGAGGTCTCTGTTTATCCCACACCAGGTACACTGCAGTCCCCTAGTTCGAGCTCCTCACACACTCACTGCCCTCGGCCATTGAGCCCCAGCCCTCACCTGGGGGACAGGAGCTTGGTCTCCCTGCAGGCCCTGGTCTCTCTGCTGGGACTGACAAAAAGGGAGAAAATAGGTGCAAGCCCTGCTGGGTGTGGTTGTATTACAGGGTCACCTGCCGCACTAGGGCCCAGGCTGAGATCCCGGCGCATTCCACAGGCCCCTGAGCCGCCATCAGATGGACTTTCAGCCTCCGTCCCTATGGGGGTGGGGGAGGCACTGGGTTATTGCCCTGGGGGAGCTGCTGGGGGAGGGGGGAGATTTACCTGCTCACAGACAATTTTAACAGTTCTAAAGCTTCAACTTTTTGAATCTCAGTGTCTAGTGTCATTAAATAGTTCTGGTCTGACCAAAATCTTCTCTGATCCCCCCATAATTTCCCACAACCGTGAAAATTTTAACTTGAATGAAATGCTTAAAACCCAGATTGTTGTGCAACTGTGAAAGTTTAAATCAATAAATATAAAAATTGTTTAAAATAAACATTAGCTGTAAAAATTATATATTATCAAAAAAAAATTCTACCATCCCTGACTATCACTCCTTAGGCCTCGTCTACACTAATCTGTTATTTTGGCATTAGCCAAGTTAATTGGGAAAAAAAATGATTCCTTCCACATGACCAAACCAGCTTTTTTGATTTAAAGGGCCCTTTAGTCCGATTTCTGTACTCCACCTCAGCAAGTAGAGTAGCGCTTAAATTGAGATCGCAATCCCGGGCTAAAGGTATTGTGGATGCAATTCGACATTATTGGCCTCTGGGAGCTATTGCAGAATGCTTCCTTGTGACCACTCTGGACAACACTCTCAACCCCAATGCACTAGCCAGGTGGGCAGGAAAAGACCTGGGAACTTTTGAATTTCATTTCCTGTTTGGTCACCATGAACACAGGTTACCATCAGCACAGTCCACCATCACAGGCGACCATGCAGAGTCCACCATCACCAGAGATCAAGCAATCCCAGATTTGCAGATGAGCTCCAGCATGGTCCGAACGGGAGGTACTGGATCTCATCGCATGATGGGGAGACGAGTCTGTTATGGCAGAACTACGTTCCAAAAAAAGGAATGCAAATACCTACGCTAAAGTCTCCAGGGCCATGATGGAAAGAGGCTACTCCAGGGACACAGAGCACTGTCGTACAAAAATCAAGGAGCTCAGGCAAGCGTACCAAAAAGCCAGGGAGTCGAACGGGCGCTCTGGGTCACAGCCCCATACATTCCGCTTCTACTGTGAGCTCCACGTAATTATGGGGGGTGATGCCACCACTATCCCACCACTGTCCGTGGACACCTGCAAGGGGGGAGTTGCACGGAGCGAGGAGGAAGAGTCATTGGAGGACGAAGAGGAGGAGGAAGACAGTGCACAGGCGGCAAGTGAGGAATCCGTTTTCCCCCCTAGCCAGGAACTGTGCTTAACGCTGGAGCCAATAGCCTCCCCCCACTCCCAAGGCGGACTCCCGGACCATGACCCTGGAGAAGGTACTTTTGGTGAGGGTGAGACTGATCGGAGGCATGCGGTGGGAGACGGGGGGGAAACCCAGCTGCCCTGGGCTGTTCGTGTATAGTTTAAAGGGCTCATCCCTGCTTAGAGCCTCATTGGAGCCACACGGTGGGTGCGGGGAGGGGGGGAGGTGTTGTGTGAAGTGATCATCCCAGAGAGCCCGCAGGCCCTATTTTATGGCAAACCAACCAGGCATTGCTTGCTATGGGAAAGGGGGCCCAGGAGTTTGAAAACATTGAAATGAATGTAGAAGAAGCAGAATCCTGTGTGCCCCTAGGCTGCCTGCAAGCTGAATTCTGTTGCCTGGCCGTGTGTGATGGCTTACTCATACCAAAGTGTCCCCTTTGTTCTCTGAAATGTATATTTTAAAATATTACCCTCCCTTTTTCTCCTCCCGCAGGTGCAAATGTTTCAACACGGCCCCTATCTACTCCATCCCAGAGCCTGGTCCAGATTAGAAGGTGGAAAAAAATGAATGCGGGACGACATGTTCGCCGAGCTCATGCAGTCCTCCCGCACTGATAAGACCCAGCTGAATGCATGGAGGCAAACAATTGCGGAGTCCCATAAAGCATTACAGGAACATGAAGAGAGGAGGGACGCGTGCAATGAGACTCATAGACTCATAGACTTAAAGGTCAGAAGGGACCATTATGGTCATCTAGTCTGACCTCCCGCATGATGCAGGCCACAAAAGCTGACCCACCCACTTTCCCTTAACTCAGCTGTTGAAGTCTCCAGTTCGTGATTTAAAGACTTCAAGTCGCAGAGAATCCTCCAGCTTGCGACCCCTGCCCAATGCTGCGGAGGAAGGCGAAAAACCTCCAGGGCCTCTGCCAATCTACCCTGGAGGAAAATTCCTTCCCGACCCCAAATATGGCGATCAGTAGAACCCCGAGCATACAGGCAAGATTCTCTAGCCAGACCCACATTTTACCAGCGATGGCACTTTATTACCTAATTGACTAAAATCATGAGAGCAGGCAGGACGCTATGGTCAAGCGCATTAAAGCCATCCACAATGGTCTGCACATTTCCCAGAGTTACTAGCCTTGATAGCACTTGGTGAATTATTGCGTTGGCTACTTGCAGCACTGCAGCCCTCACAGTAGATTTGCCCACTCCAAACTGATTCCCGACTGACCAGTAGCTGTCGGGCACTGCAAGCTTCCACTGTGTTATGGCCACTTGCTTCTCAACTGTGAGGGCTGCTCTCATTTTGGTGTTTTTGTGCTTCAGGGCAGGGGAAAGCAAGTCACAAAGTTCCATGAAAGTGGCCCTATGCATACGAAAGTTTCGCAGCCACTGGGAATCATCCCAGACCTGCAACACTATGCAGTCCCACAAGTCTGTGCTTGTTTCCCGGGCACAGAATCGGCATTCCACGGCATGAACCTGGCCCAATGCCACCATGATCTCCCAATCGCCACATGCTGTGCTTCTAGGAACATCTGTGTCCATGTCCTCATCAGTATAGTAATCACACTGTCGTTGCTTCCTCGCCTGGTATTGCAGGTACTGCACATACTGCTGGATAATGCGTGCGGTATTTACAATGGTCAAAACTGCAACTGAGATCTGAGCGGGCTCCAAGCTTGCCGTGCTATGGCGCCTGCACGGGTAATCCTGTAAAAAGGGTGCGAAATGAGCTGTTCAGTTCCAGATGGCCGATAAAAGGCAGTAAATGGTTGTCTTCTGTAGCTTTCACGGAGTCAGGAAGCTCATTAGAGCTGCAAGAGTGGGAGAACACAGTTTGCGGCGGAAACGTGAGCAGAGTTAGTGGCGGAAGCTGTGCGGCTCTGTTCACGATGGCCGAAAAACGGCGGGGAATTGTTGCCATCTGTAGCTTCCACGGGAGCCCAGGACCGACAACGTGGAAAAAGCAGCAGAAGCTGTGCAGCTCTGTTCATGATGGCCGAAAAACGGCGGGGAATTGTTGCCTTCCGTAGCTTCCATGGGAGCCCAGGACCGACAACATGGAAAATGGGGCGGAAGTTGTGCGGCTCAGTTCACGGTAGCTGAAAAAAGGCGGGAAATGGTTAGATGAAAGAGTAGATAGAAAGACGAGAGGACATGCGAGGTGGATTCATAGTACCAGGAGACAGATGGTGCACCGTACTGCACCGTCTGCTGGCAGTATGGCGTCTGCCATAGCTTTCACAGAGGGAGGAGCAAGTGACGGCACACACCCAGAAACACCTGCAAGAATGTTTTTGCCCCATCATGCACTGGGAGCTTAACCCACAATTCCAATGGGTGGCAGAGACTGCGGGACCTGTGGGATAGCTTCCCACAGTGCACCGCTCCGACATTCGATGCTAGCCTCCGTACTGTGGACGTACTTCGCCGAATTCATGCGCTTTAGTGGAGACACACAACACCGAATGTATAAAATAGCTTCCGAAAATTCAAATAAAATAAGTTCGCATTAATTTCGTACTGTAGAAGTACCCTTAGACACACAGCTCCTGCTCCTGCAAGCTCATCTTCAGAGGCGGACGCTTCAGTGACCCTCCACACCAGCACAGGGGCTGATTGCAGACGGGAGCCCTTTGGGGTTTTAATTACAGGCTAATTTCACTGAAAGTTTCCTGTCACGGCTGTGACTGCACATTTTTTCACTAAAGCCTCCAGGGGTGAAATTGGCTGGGTCCTTCCTTGCTCAGCAAACAGCACGAGTCATTTTAAGGAAAGGAAACATCCCCTTGCTGCTGCAGGCAGGGCATAGTGTGAATTCAGGAATTTGAAACAAAGATTGTTACAAACTGCCCAGAGGGAGCCATGGCTGCAGAGAACCCCGTGGAAAGTCTCCAGGAGGAAGCGACATGTCCCATCTGTCTGGAGTATTTCACAGAACCTGTCACTCTGGAGTGTGGGCACAATTTCTGCCGAGCCTGCAACAGCCAGTGCTGGGAGGAATCTGATACAGCCGCCTCCTGCCCTCAGTGCAGAGAAACTGTGCAACAGAGAAACCTCAGGCCCAACAGGCAGCTGGCAAATATCATAGAAATCGCCAAGCGGCTGAGTTTACAGGCAGCGAAAGGAGCAGGAGGGGATGGGGTGTGTGGGGAACACCAGGAGGCTCTGAAACTGTTCTGTGAAGAGGATCAAACCCCCATCTGTGTGGTGTGCGATAGATCCCGGGCTCACTGCGCTCACAAGGTGGTTCCCATACAGGAGGCTGCCCAGGAGTACAAGGTAGGGAATTGCTGTGAAATTTAATGGGTTAACTTTTGGGTTTTAACTACAGGCTAATTTCACTGAGAGTTACCTGTCACAGGTGTGACTCATCATTCAGCTCTGTAAATTCTTCAGAGACCATAAATAGCAGAAGATGCTGACAGACATGGAAACATCTCTTTCAGGGCAATACAGAGGCCAAAGGGGAAGGTGTGAGAGAATTTCCTGCCTAGTACACACAGAGTAGAGTCAAATGTCACAAACATTATTATTTTCAAAGAAAGTCTCCTTCCTGCACACTCAGCTCTCTATGAAGGGACCCCAGGCTCCATCTGTGATGGGTTGGATCACAGAAACCCCCTTGGGAGCTGCCACCCAATGTGCAAAGACTACCCCTGCTTCTGTTTTCCCTGCCAGTTGAGGACTCCAGCACCCTGTCTCACTGAGCCAGACACTCCTGTCTGGCTCCAGACACAGACACAGGGTCTGAAGAAAGGGCTACTTTTCAATGGTGCTGCAAGCACTGGTGGACCATAGGGGACGTTTTACCAACATCAACGTCGGATGGCCGGGCAAGGTTCATGACGCTCGCGTGTTCAGGAACTCTGGTCTGTTTAGACGGCTGCAGGAAGGTATTTACTTCCCGGACCACAAAATAACTCTTGGGGATGTGGAGATGCCTACAGTGATCCTCGGGGACCCAGCCTACCCACTAATGCCCTGGCTCATGAAGCCCTATACTGGCGCCCTGGACACAGAAAAAGAACTGTTCAACTACCGGCTGAGCAAGTGCAGAATGGTGGTGGAGTGTGCTTTTGGCCGTCTCAAGGGGAGATGGAGAAGCTTACTGACTCGCTGTGATCTCAGCGAAACCAATATCCCCATTGTTATTGCAGCTTGCTGTGTGCTCCACAATCTCTGTGAGAGCAAGGGGGAGCCATTTATGGTGGGGTGGGAGGTTGAGGCAAATAGCCTGGCTTCTGATTATGCCCAGCCAGACAGCCGGGCGATTAGAAGATCCCAGCGGGACGCGCTGTGCATCCGGGAGGCTTTGAAAGCTAGGTTCCTCAGTGAGCAGGGTAACCTGTGACTATTAACTTTGTTTAAAGAGAAGCTGAACCTGCCCCCGTTTCTTTACCCAGTTTATGTTGACTATCCTCTCCAGCTACATACCCCCTTCACCCCCTTCCCAAAAAATAAAATCTGTTCTGTTTTGTTCTTAATGAACACCGTTGTCTTTATTACTGTTTTCGCGGGAATGTTTTAAACCGGGGACGCAGACTGTGGCGGGGGGCGGGTTTAGTGTTGTAATGCAAATGATGCTTCTAAACTCCCAGAATGACAGGCTCCGCACTGGTGGACTGGTTGTCTCAACGGAGCCTGCCAGCACTCCTGGACGGGACTGCGTGTATGTGTCGGATATGTGACTTTCTAGCAGGGAGAGGAGGGTTACAGATCCCCTGCTGCGTGGCTCTGTGATCCAGGATAAGGACCGCTGCATAAGATCTGTAACTGCCCTCCCCCGCCACAAAGTCACAGAGCTACCCCTCCCCCCAGAACATGAAAACCACCTCCCAGACTGAGCAGGGCAACTAGTGACTGCACTGTGTATGTGTCCTGATGCTGGACCTGCCCCCGCCTCTGTACCCTGCTAAAGGTGACTGTCCTGTCCAATTACCAAGTCCCTTCCCCCCCTTCAGACAGACTCTCCTCCCAAAGAAAATCATGGAAACAGTAATTAACAGAAACGAATATTTTATTATGAAACAAACATGAAACGAGGGGTGGTGAAACTTGGACGGGGGCTTGTGTGAGGTGGGTAGGAAAGGACTTTTCAAATTTTGGGGAATGAGAGCCCAACAGTGCTAGAGCAGTCTGCACTGGTTGACTGAAAGTTTTAACGGCCCTTGCCGCCCCTCCTTCTTTGGACTTTGGGTGAGGGGGGTGTGGGACTTGGTGGCAGGGGAGGGCGGTTAGAGATAGACCGCTGCGGGGCTCTGTCCTCCTGCCTCCGGTCTTGCAGAACATCAACAAGGCGCCGGAGCGTGTCCGTTTGCTCCCTCATTAGTCCAAGCAGCGTTTGAGTCGCCTGCTGGTCTTCCTGACGCCACCTCTCCTCCCGTTCCATGATTGCTCGGTGCATTTCGGACAAGTTCTTCCTCCACTGTGTCTGCTGGGCTGCCTGTGCTCGGGTGCAGGACATTAGTTCTGAGAACATGTCCTCACGCATCTTCTTCTTCCTCCGCCTAATCTGCGCTAGCCTCTGTGAGTGTGATGCCAGGTTGGGTTGGGAGACAGTCGCAGATGTGGCTGTGGGAATGGGAAAAAGGGAGTGAATTCCTGAGACAGATAAATGAAGTTGTGAACAAAGAACATAGTCTTTCTCTGTGAACAAGACCATGCACTGCACCTCTCACATGCGCACTCAGGACAAGGTCGAATTTTCGGACCTCGCCTTCAGTGCCTGGGGTCTTGCAGTGGCGATCTGAGAAGCGGGGCAGGACACCTCAACTTGTGTAGCAGGCAAACATGGTAAGCCGTAGACTTGTGGCTGCTTAAAACTTTAATAGTAGCACTGGCCTCCTTTCACATTGAAAGCAAAGCCAGTCTATGCTGCCAGCAATCCGGCAAGCATGAACTCTGCCCCTGTCCCACCCCCTCGCGGCTCTCCCAGGGAAAGATCCCTGTATGCTGCCCCTCTCCCGCCTCCACCGCGTCGCTGTAAAGCAGTCCCAATACTAACATTCCCCTCCCTAATTCAAAGCAGGGCATCATGAGCGACATCACCCTGATGAGGATCTCAGACAGCGAGAAGGAACGCATGCTTAGGGAAAGCATGCAAAAACCAGGGCCGTATGCCGCCATGCTTTGCCGTGCAATGATCCCTGAGTATTTGATTGTCTCCTGGAGAGGAAACGTCTCGTACCATGGAGGACCCAATAAAATCGCTCTCCCCAGGAACCTGATGACCAGGCTTGAACATTACCTGCAGGAGACCTATGTTGAGATCTCCCATGAGGATTTCGTCTCTATCCCCGGACATATAGACCGGATTTTGGTGTAGCTGCACTGGCAGGGACTAAAGAGTGGAGCATCTTGGGCAGCATAATCATGAAAAACCGGACATTGTTAGATTTTTTTTAAATAGTTGGGACTAAAAATTTTAAGGCAAAGAAATCATGAAAAACCCATTGTTAATATTATAAATATTCCAGTTCTGTTAAAAATAAAAGTTTAGATGTTTAAAGCACTTACTGCTTGATCCTTCCCCTGATTCTGTGTCCGGGGTAACGGATGGGGATGGTTGGTAGGGGATCTCGGTAAGGGTGATGAAGAGCTCTTGGCTGTCGGGGAAATCAGCGGTGCAAGCGCTGTCGACTGCCTCGTCCTCCTCATCTCCTTCCTCATCTTCCCCGTCCGCTAACATGTCCGACGAGGAACCGGCCGCGGACAATATCCCATCCTCAGAGTCCACGGTCAGTGGTGGGGTAGTGGTGGCGGCCGCACCTAGGATGGAATGCAGTGCCTGGTAGAAACGGGATGTGTGGGGCTGGGATCCGGAGCGTCCGTTTGCCTCTTTGGTTTTTTGGTAGCCTTGTCTCAGCTCCTTGATTTTCACGCGGCACTGCGTTGCATCCCGGCTGTATCCTCTCTCTGCCATGGCTTTAGAGATCTTCTCGTAGATCTTTGCATTCCTTCTTTTGGAGCGCAGCTCTGAAAGCACGGACTCATCGCCCCACACAGCGATGAGATCCAAGACTTCCCGATCAGTCCATGCTGGGGCCCTCTTTCTAGTCTGCGATTGCACGGCCATCTCTGCTGGAGAGCTCTGCATCGTTGCCAGTGCTGCTGAGCTCGCCACGATGTCCAAACAGGAAATGAGATTCAAACTGCCCAGACAGGAAAGGGAATTCAAATTTTCCCGGGGCTTTTCCTGTGTGGCTGGTCAGAGCATCCGAGCACTGACCGCTGTCCAGAGCATCAACAGAGTGGTGAACTGTGGGATAGCTCCCGGAGCTATTACCGTCGATTTCCATCCACACCTAGCCTAATTCGATATGGCCATTTCGAATTTAGCGCTACTCCTCTCGTTGGGGAGGAGTACAGAAGTCGAATTTAAGAGAGCTCTATGTCGAACTAAATAGCTTCGTGGTGTGGACGGGTGCAGAGTTAATTCGATGTAACGGCGCCAAATTCGACATAAAAGCCTAGTGTAGACCAGGCCTTAGTGTCATAAATAAAACTGTTCTCAGTAGCTGGGGATCTCCTTGCCGTGCTGCGGTTATTAAAGCTCCTTCTTAGCTCCTTTTACTTTGCTACTTTCCAGCTACTTACTGTAAATAAACCATTACAAACAATTCTTCCTGTTTGTTCCACTTTAATGTTCCAGCTACAGGTGCTGGGGGCAGCATCATGGGATTTGCTTCTGACTTGGTTGTGTCCCCCCAACCCTCACAGGGAATATCGCGCCTCTAGGAAGAGAGTTTCGATTTTAATGTGATGTGTCACTCTCCAGCTTGTGCTCTGTCTCTGTCCTGTCCACACCCATGTCAATCAGGAATTGCTCAGCTGTGCTCTGTGGAGAGGTGGCTGGTTGCACAGGGGGCAATCCATGCAGGGACTCAGGTGTTGCAGTGCTGGGCATCACAGTGAGTAGTTTTTAGGCAGCGAGAAAATCACAGGAACAACAGCACTGTGACCCTCAGAGCTGAGTCAGGTGCCTAAACTCCCTAGACCAGTGTTTCCCAAAGTGTGGTACGCGTACCCCTGGTGGTACGTGAAAGGGTTGCAAGGGGTATGTGGCGGAATTTCTTATTTTACTTTATCATGTTTTTTTTTTTTAGCAGCAGAAAACAATTCACTACATTTTAATATATAAGAATGTTGTACACTTGTACAGTAGAAATACACACAGGTATACATTGTAACTAATATGATAACGCGTTCAGAGCTAACCCCCAACCAAAATGACGTCAGTGTATTTTGCTCAAATTTTGTTTTCAGGAAGCTATCTGAAGCCAGCTCCAAGAGCTGTTTTTCTTCTGAAGCAGAGAGGTTATTTGGCAATGTTTGAACATTGATGATAAAAGGGTTCCTTATCCATTCAAAGGTGCCGTCCAGTTCAGGGAAATACTTACGAAGATCTTTCTGCAAGCTTTCCAAATGCTGCTTCACGGTTTGCAACACATCACTATCAAGTTTGTTAGTCGAGTTTATTACTAAGTCATGAAGAGATGGAAAGGAATCCAGTTCTCAACGACTAAGACGTTTATGCCACAGTTTCAATTTTGCGACCATGGCGCTCACTTTGTCTTGAACATGGAATATGGATATGAGTTTCCTTTGCAAGGATAGATTGAGGTTGTTTAAATGAGCAAAGATATCTGCAATATATGCTAGTTTGCATAGCCATTTCCAGTCATGTATATGGTCTTGCAGGTTAAAGGTTTCATCTAAAAAAACTTGCAGTTCTTCTCGCAGCTCAAACAGGCGATTCAGAACTTTTCCACGCGAAAGCCAATGCACTTCAGTGTGAAATAGGAGTTGTGTGTAATCACTGTCCATCTCATCACAAAGCTGAGAAAACAGCTGTGCGTTCAGAGGGCAGCCTTTTACAAAATTGATTATTTTCACAGCTTCATCCAGTACTTGCTTTAGATCTGCCTGCATATTCTGGGTGTCGAGTGCTTTCCTGTGAATGCAACAATTAGAGGATTTTGCTTCTGGCGCAACAGCTTGAATACATGCAACAACTCCTTTCTTCGAACCAATCATGGCTCTGGCACCATCCGTACTTATTCCAACACAACGACTCCAATCCAAGTCATTGTTTTTGATAAAGTCATCAATAACTTTAAAAATAGCTTCTCCAGTTGTATGTGTTGGCATAGGTTGGCAGAACAAAATATCATCGTGGACTTCATTATTCAGCTCATATCTGACAAACAACAAAAGATTAGCTAAATTCACAATATCAGTGGTTTCATCCACTTGCAGTGCATAGTAGCGACTCTTTTGTACTCTTGACAATAATTTACGTTTACGTTTTCAGCCATATTTGTGATTCTATGATGAACAGTGTTATTTGAGAGGGGGACACAATCTCTAGCTTTGCTAGCCTTGTCTCCAGTCATAACTCGCACCATTACTTTGGCTGCAGGTTTTAATAATGTCTTGCCAATCACTTCAGCAGCTCCAGACTTTGCAATTAAGTACGCCACACTATATAAAGCTTCCAAAGCTTTCATATTTTCACCTCCCGTCACATTATGAATTGTTTTCTGGGACTTTTGGAGATCTTTGCGCCTATTTTTGAAGAATTCTACAAGGTTTTCCCTTGTATTCTTTATGTTTGCTATTGAAATGGTGTTTTAGGTTGGATGGTTTCATACTTTCATTTGTGAGAGTCTCATAACAAATCACATAGTGGAACAGGCTCCACCTCATCGCCAGTCCACGAATATCCCAGTTTAAGATATTCTTCAACATATTTGCAGGCTTTTTTCATTTTCTTTGCAGCTGATACGTTCAATAAACTTACAGATGGTTCACACGGTTCACTAATTTTGTCCTCACAATTGTCTGATGTAACCATATCACTGCATTTTTTGGCATAATTATCACTAACATTTGTATTTCCTTCATAATTTTCTTTTGTACATTTCAAACTTCCCGTTTTTAGCCAGCGATCCATTGTAAATGGGATTAACAAAAACAAAAAGAGAGAAATTTTGTATATTAATACATACCAAGTATGTACTTGCTACAATCTTTAGATTACTATGAGTAGTTATTCACTTTTATCTTTTATCCATCAGTATGACTTCTGTGCATGCCACAAAGGCAAGTGTATTGCCCGAGCCTCGGTAACGTGTGGTTTGCGTCGGCTCTGCTGTCCTATTAGATGTTACTGAATGTGTTATCATATTAGCTACAATGTAAACCTGTGTGTATTTCTACTGTACAAGTGTACACCATTCTTATATATTAAATTTTAGCGAATTGTTTTCTGCTGCTAAAAAAAACCTATGATAAAGTAAAATAAAAAATTCTGCTGCGTACCCCTTGAACCTTTTCAGGTACCACCAGGGGTACGCATACCACACTTTGGGAAACATTGATCTAGGGGTTCCGTTTCAATAACACAATAAAAAACCGGCTCGAGCCCCCACTCAGTGACCTGGGACAATTACATACCACCCCCTAGGTGCCTCTAAGAGGCAATACTTCCCTTCTCTCAAGCAAGGAGTCTGAGTGCAGCAAAATCTTTTTAATAAAGGAAGGAAATGATGTGGCATTATGTTGGGGAAACACCACAAACAGAATTCATAACACAAACCATGAACAAAAGATCCAGCCCCAAGTAAGTTTGGCAGTATCCTTTTCCCCTCAGGGTCTTAAGTCCAGCAACCCAAAAATCCCCCAAAGTCCCAAAAGTCTCTGTCCCTGGTCAGTGCAGCCCAAGACGTCAAAAGCTTATCTGCAGAGTTTTACCTCCTACCCTGGGTGGAGGGGGGCGGGGAGTCAGGCGTGTTAAGGGACACCTTACATGGTCCAAGACCGACTGCCCCACCTCTCTGTGGGGTTCTGCTGCAGCCTTCACCGTGAGCCATCCCGCCAGCCACTCCGCTCTGTTCCGCTCCACCAGCCATCCTGGGAACTGCTCTACTCCATCAGAGATCATCAGCCCCCCTACTTAACACAACACTCAATGATTTCAGCCTCAGTGCTGGTGCACCATTGGTCCAAAGTGAATTCAGCTCAGCGGCCTGTAACTAGACTCCTTATAGGATCAAAAATAGCTCTGATAGTCCACAGTGGAAAGAAGGAGAAGTGCAGTTGGCATTTCAGGCCCTCAAACACAGCCCAGCCCACACCACCCAGGACAAGTGCCTCTCTCAATTCACTGGGTTTTGGAACCCATGTCCCTTGTCTAGCAAGTGCTACTTAATTGATGGTGAGTCCCTCTGTCATAAAATAGTTCCACTGTCCTTGATTCACATAATCAGGATAAAAACACTTTATTCTTCCTGCCCCAATAACAGAGAAACTGGGGATCCCACAGCAGCCAAAGTGACCATTTGGGCTGCTGTGGGCCCATGCTAGGCGGGGTGAGTGTGCCTATGCAAACAAGATCAGCACCTTCTTTTCCACAACTTGCCACAATTCACCACCAGATGTCAGGGTAGAGCTCATCCTGACTTGGCTTACACTTATCTTTCTCCAGCTCCTCCTCCTGCCCTCTTCTTTCTCTTCACCTCATTCTGCACCTGTGCAGCTGATAGTAGGTGGGGGCACCGCCACAGTGAGCTCCAGTTATCAGCAAACCCATTTCTGATGCAGAGAGAACAGAAGCACAGGGTACTTCTACAGTACAAAATTAATTCAAACTTATTCTATTCGAATTTTCTGAAGTGATTTTATACATTCGGTGTTGTGTGTCCCCACTAAAGTGCATGAATTTGGTGGAGTGCATCCACAGTACCGAGGCTAGCATCAAATGTCGGAGCAGTGCACTGTGGGAAGCTAGCCCACAGTTCCCGCAGTCCCCGTCACCCATTGGAATTGTGGGTTAAGCTCCCAGTGTATGATGGGGCAAAAACATTCTCAAGGGTGTTTCTGGGTGTGTGCCATCACTCGCTCCTCCCTCCGTGAAAGCTACGGCAGATGCCATACTGCCAGCAGATGGTGCAGTACGGTGCACCGCCTGTCTCCTGGTACTATGAATCCACCTCACATGTCCTCTCATCTTTCTATCTACTCTTTTATCTAACCATTTCCCACTTTTTTTTGGCTACCGTGAACCGAGCAGCACAGCTTCCACCGCAAACTCTGCTCTCCCACTCTTGCATCGCTAGCTAATTTTTCCATGTTGTCTGTCCTGGGCTTGCATGCAAGCTACAGAAGGCAACAATTCCCCGCCGTTTTTCGGCCATCGTGAACTAAGCCGCACAGCTTCTGCCACTTTTTCCATGAGGTCGGTCCTGGGTTCCTGTGGAAGCTACAGACAGCAACAATTCCCCGCTGTTTTTTCAGCCATCGTGAACTGAACAGCACAGTTTCCACCGCAAACTCTGCTCTCCCGCTCTTGCAGCTCTAGCGAGCTTCCCAACCCTGTGAAAGCTACAGAAGACAATCATTTCCTGCCTTTTATTGGCCACCTTGAACCGAACAGCTCTCCTACGTTTCGCACCCTTTTTCCAGGATTACCCATGCAGGCGCCATAACGCAGCAAGCATGGAGCCCGCTCAGATCGCTGCTGCAGTTTTGACCATTGTAAATACCTCACACATTATCCAGCAATATGTGCAGTACCTGCAAAACTGGGTGAGGAAGCGACGACAGCGTGATTACTATACTGATGAGGACATGGACACAGATGTTCCTAGAAGCATGGCATGTGGCAATTGGGAGAGCATGGTGGCATTGGGCCAGGTTCATGCCATGGAACACTGATTCTGGGCCATGGAAACAAGCACAGACTGGTGGGATTGCATAGTGTTGAAATGCCTATAGTTATCCTCGGGGACCCAGCCTACCCCTTAATGCCATGGCTCATGAAGCCGTACACAGGCACCCTGGACAGTAAGGAGCAGTTCAACTATAGGCTGAGCAAGTGCAGAATGGTGGTAGAATGTGCTTTTCGATGTTTGAAAGCGCGCTGGTGCGGTTTACTGACTCGGTTAGATCTCAGCACAACCAATATTCCACTTGTAATTGCTGCTTGTTGTGTGCTCCACAATATCTGTGAGAGTAAGGGGGGAGACATTTATGGCGGGGTGGGAGGTTGAGGCAACTCGCCTGGCGGCCAGTTTCGCACAGCCAGACAACAGGGCGATTAGAAGAGCGCAGCAGGATGCGCTGCGCATCAGAGAAGCTTTGAAAGCCAGTTTCATGACTGGCCAGGGTACTGTGTGACAGTTGTGTTTGTTTCTCTTGAAGTACCCGCCCCCTCTATATATGAAAGGAAATAAAGTCAAATTTTTTAAAAAACTGTTTTTTATTATTTGTTGCACAACACATTGAGAGAAATCTGAAGGTAGACCAGGAAAGGGGGGGGCATTGGGTTAGGGAGGTGGAGGAGGAGGAGGAGGGAAGGACAAGTCCAGAAATGAAATCAAAAGTTCGCATATGCCAGCTTTCTGCTGCTTGGGTGAGCCTCTGGGGTTGAGTGTGGGGGTCCCCATAGCCTCCCCCCTCATGTTCTTGGGTGTCTGGGTGAGGAGGCTATGGAACTTGGGGAGGAGGGAGGGCGGTTATACAGGGGCTGCAGCAGCAGTCTGTGGTCTTGCTGCCTTTCCCGCATTAGATCCACCATACAGCAGAGCATGTCAATTTGCTCCCCCATGAGCTTGACCATAGCGTCCTGCCTGCTCTCATCACATGCGTCTCTCCTCTCTTCGAGTTCCTGTAATGCTTTACGGGACTCCGCAATTGTTTGCCTCCACACATTCAGCTGGGCCCTATCAGTGCAGGAGGACTGCATGAGCTCGGCGAACGTGTCGTCCCGAGTTCGTTTTTTCTGCCTTCTAATCTGGACCAGCCTCTGGACGGAGTAGATAGGGGCCACATTGAAACATTTGCACCTGCGGGAGGAGAAAAAGGGAGAGTAGTATTTTAAAATATACATTTCAGAGAACAAAGGGGACACTTTGGTATGAGTAAGCCATTACACACGGCCGGGCAACAGAATTCAGCTTGCAGGCAGCCTAGGGGCATGTGGGGTTCTGCTTCTTCTACATTCATTTCAATGTTTTCAAACTGCTGGTCCCCCTTTCCCATAGCAAGCAATGCCTGGTGGGTTTGCCATATAAAAGGAGGGCCTGTGGGCTCTCTGGGATGATCACTTCACACCCCCCCCACACACACCCCGCACCCACCGCATGGCTCTGATGAGGCTCAGAGCAGGGATGAGCCCTTTACACTAAACGCGAACAACCCAGCATGGATGGGTTCCCCCTCACCCCCCACCACGTGGATCCGATCAGGCTCTCGCTCACCAGAAGTACCTTCTCCAGGGTCATGGTCTGGGAGCCCATCTTGGGAGTGGGGGAGGCTATTGGCTCCAGCGTTAAGAATAGTTCCTGGCTAGGGGGGAAAACGGATTCCCCACTTGCGGCCTGTGCACTGTCCTCCTCCTCCTCCTCTTCGTCGTCCTCCAATAACTCTTCCTTCTCACTCCATGCAACTCTCCCCTTGCAGGTGTCCACGGACAGTGGTGGGATAGTGGTGGCGTCACCCCCCATAATTGCGTGCAGCTCACGTTAGAAGCGGAATGTATGGGGCTGTGACCGAGAGCACCCGTTTGCTTCCCTGGCTTTTTGGTATGCTTGCCTGAGCTCCTTGATTTTTGTACAACATTGCTCTGTGTCCCTGGAGTAGCCTCTTTCCGTCATA
The DNA here is from genome assembly GCF_002925995.2 of Terrapene triunguis. Classification (NCBI taxonomy): domain Eukaryota; kingdom Metazoa; phylum Chordata; order Testudines; family Emydidae; genus Terrapene; species Terrapene triunguis. The sequence goes on along the minus strand of NW_020664975.1, from coordinate 48,891 downwards.
GCCCTGGAGACTTTAGCGTATGTATTTGCGTTCCTTTTTTTGGAACGTAGTTCTGCCATAACAGACTCATCTCTCCAAGATGTGATGAGATCCAGTACCTCCTGTTCAGACCACGATGGAGCTCACCTGCGAATCGGGGACTGCGTGATCTCCTGTGATGGTGGACTCTGCATGGTTGCCTGTGATGCTGGATGGTGCTGATGGTCACTTGTGCTGATGGTGACCAAACAGGAAATTAAATTCAAAAGTTCCCAGGGCTTTTCCTGCCCACCTGGCTAGTGCATCAGAGTTGAGAGTGTTGTCCAGAGCAGTCACAAGGGAGCATTCTGGGATAGCTCCCGGAGGCCAATAATGTCAAATTGCATCCACAATACCTTTAACCTGGGATTGCGATCTCAATTTAAGCGCTACTCCACTTGCTGAGGTGGAGTACAGAAATTGGATTAAAGAGCCCTTTAAATTGAAAAGACCAGTTTGGTCATGTGGACGGAATCATTTATTTTTTAATTAACACGGCTATTTCCGAAATAAGAGACTAGTGTAGACCAGGCCCCAGAGAGCTCAGTAGTCATGGCCTCAGCGACTTCTGTATGGGAAATCCAAGAGGAAACCAAATGTCCCATCTGTCTGGAATATCTGACGGACCCAGTGACCATAGACAGTGGGCACAACTTCTGCCGAGGCTGCATCACTCAGTACTGTGAGACATGGACAGAGGGGAACTATGACCCTTTGTGCAGCCCTGCCTTCAGAGCCCGAATCCAGAAAGAGGCTCTCTGGAATAACTATCAGCTAGAAAATATAGTGGAAAAAATCAAACAACTGCATTTCAAAGATGGAAAAGAGAATCTGTGTGAGAGACACAGCAAAGCCCTGGATCTGTTCTGTGAAGAGGACGGGGAAGTCGTGTGTGTGGTTTGTGAGAGATTCCCAAAGCACAGATCTCACCCGGTGCTTCTCATGAAGGAGGCTGCCCAGAAATACAAGGTAGGACACACTCTGGATCCAGGTTAATTCAATCCTTCCCTTTTCAGACTCAGTCACTCAGAGTCAAAGAATCTCCCAGTTTCCCAGATTTTCTCCCTGATCTCTGGCTCCACTGCCCTGCAGCCTCCTTCCTCTGGGCAGGTGCAGGGAGCCCTGGCCACTGATGGCATCCAGCCTATCAACCCCGCATTGTTCATTAGGGAGAGGTTGGCACTAGATCTCCGTGTGAGGCACTTTCCTCGCACACAGGATTGAAGCAAGATGCAGGGAGGCACTGCCAGCAGGGCATTCACATCAATCATGAACAAATCAGCCCCCACTCTGCTGAATGGCTCTCCCACTTTTCCCCACAGCCTGGCCCCTTGCCTCTCCTCTTCCCCCTAAGGCCCCACCCAGGTTGGAAGCTGGAGCCTGTCCTGGGTAAGCCCAGGGAGCCTGGGCACCTGAGGGGAGCTACAGACTCTCTACCTTCCCTGGGCAGGTGGAGGGTTCATGGCTCCCCACAGGGTGCCAGCGCGGCTCTTATCCAGCTTGGCCCGGGTGGAGGTTTGGACTTGGGGGCTGAAAAGCCAAGGCCAGGCCATGGTAAGAGCTGCGTGGGCAGCTGTGGGGAGCCACAGACCCTCCACTTGCCCAGGGCAGGGAGCCTGGGGGGCAGGGACATAGGCTGGGGGCTTCCCTTTGGTCCCCCCAGGCAGATGGAGGGACTTGGGCTCCCCAACTCAGCTCCAGCTTCTGGGTTGGCCGGGTACAAGGCCTTTGGGGAAGAGGCAGGCAGGGCAGGGCCACAGAGGGGGGAGGGCCTCGTGGCACCTCCAATTTTAGGAAGAATCACTCCTGATGGAACATATCTACAGGACTGGGTTTAAGCACTGGTACTATGGGTTCTTCCCTAGGGACCCAACTCTGGAATCACGTGATTAAAACAGAACTTCTGGTTTCATAATAAAAAAAAAATCAGCAACCAAAAAGTACCTGCTAGCCAATATGATTGAAAAGAAAAGTTTCAGTGAGTTATAACTTTCAAGCCTAACTGATACAGTGCCGTGTGCCTGAGTCTGCAGAGAGCCTGAGCCAATAGCTCTGAGAAGAGGTAACTGCCCCACGGATCTCAATAGGGTGTTCACTCTAAGAACTACTGCTCTGGGGTCCTCAGCCACCTCTCCCCATGTGGTGGGGAAAGAGCTCAGCTGGCAGTGAGCCATTCTGCTGTATCCTCCCTCCCTCCACTACCTGCAGGGAAAGTGCTACTGCCAGGGGGAGCGCTACTTTCTTGCTGCTTGGTGTCCCCACCACATGCTTCTCGAGAAATCTGGGGGGCACGTGACGCTGCATGCCTCCATCACACGTCGCTTCTTTAGCCTTGGGTAGGCCTGGAGCAGCGGGGGTGATGTGTGCAGAAGGTGGGGAAGAAGGCAGTGGGCCCAGCTCACCATCCCAAGAAAATAAACATGACACACAAATCTGTGCTGGCAGCTTACATGTACTGAGGTTCCTGCCCCAAACATCTTACAGGCTATAAAGATGAGGAGAGACACATTCCCCCTCCCCACCAAACAAGCATTTCTGTGCATCATTTATTTTCTTTTCAAACAGTCTTAGCACCTTCTGCAGTCCTCAGATGGCATTTACTCAAAATAAATAACAGCCCTTTGACAGAGGCACTGGGTTATTGCCCTAGGGGTGCTGCTGGGGGAGGGAGGAGATTTACCTGCTCACAGACAATTTTAACAGTTCTAAAGCTTCAACTTTTTGAATCTCAGTGTCTAGTGTCATTAAATAGTTCTGGTCCGACCAAAATATTGTCTGATCCTCCCATAATTTCCCACAACTGTGAAAATTTAAATTGGAATGAAATGCTTAAAACCTAGATTGTTGTGCAACTGTGAAAGTTTAGATCAATAAATATAAAAATTGCTTAAAATAAACATTGTCTGTCAAAATTAGATATTATAAAAAAACATTCTGCCAAGTCTATCACTCCTGACACACAGCTCCTGCTCCTCCAGGCTCATCCTCACAGGGGGATGCCTCAGTGACCCTCCCCACCAGCACAGGGGCGGATTGTAGAGTGATACATTTTTTCACTAAAGCCTGGGGAAGGGGAGGGGCTGTGAAATTGGTTGGGTCCTTCCTGCTCAGCAAACAGAGTGAGTCAGTACCAGGAAGGGAAACACCCAGTTGCTTCTGCAGGTGGGGCATAGTGTGAACTCAGGACATTGAAACTTCCCCTGTTACTGTGCCCAGAGGGAGCCATGGCTGCAGAGAACCCCGTGGAAAGTCTCCAGGAGGAAGCTACATGTTCCGTCTGTCTGGAGTATTTCACAGAACCTGTCACTCTGGAGTCTGGGCACAATTTCTGCCAAGTCTGCATCAGCCAGTGCTGGGAGGGATCCGATACAGCCGCCTCCTACCCTCAGTGCAGAGAAACTGTGCAACAGGGAAACCTCGGCACAACAAGCAGCTGGCAAACATGGTAAAAATTGCCAATCAGCTGAGTTTCCAGGCAGGAGAGAACATGGTGTGTGGCGAACACCAGGAGGCTCCAAAAGTTCTGTGAAGAGCATTGATCCGTCCGGTTTGCCATCTGTCCTGGGCTCAAAGAGCTCACACGGTTCCCATAGATGGGGCTGCCCAGGAGTACAAGGTAGGGAATTGCTGTCAAGTTTAATGGGTAATAACTTTTGATTCTAATTACAGACTAATTCCACTGAAAGTTCCCTGGCACAGGCATGATGCATCATTCAGCTCTGTAAACCCTTCATGGTATGGGAGATGCTATCACAAAATAACTGATTTCACAGAGTGGCACCAGAGGCAAGTCTTTAATGATACCTGATGTGGGAAAATGTCCTCAGATTCTGATGCACAATCTTCCTCATATAAAGAATTCTACCAATCCCAAAGGAGCAGACACATCACCCACCAAGTTAATGATACTTCAGTTCTTACCAAAATACCCGCTTACAGCCAATTCTTGTTAATGAAACTACGATTTATTAAAAGAAGAAAAGACAGTATTGGCAAAAAGGTCATTAGACATACAAACGCGAATAGAGTCCTTAGGTCAGTTTCACCATAGAGATGGCACGTTAGAATTGAAGAGAGTCCTTTTCAGAATCATTTCATCACGTTCTAGTCCAATGTCCAAATGTTCAATATCAGGGCAGTCCAGAAGGGACTGGAGATCTCAGTCTTACGACTCAAACTCCCCCGAATAAAGCTTAAGAAGATCGGAGATAAAAGGATCAGGTCCCAAGAGTTTATATAGACATTTTTGCCGCCTCTCGACAGCAGGCAGTCCTTGGGTGAAGAATAGGTTTTGGAAGTAACCTCCTATTTCCCAAACATCAAAGGTAATAAAACTACATGGATTAACATAAGGTAATTATCCATAAAGCCATTCATAGACAGTTTACCACAAACTTTAAATATATATATTTATATTACACATACACACAATGACATTATTACACCCAAGTTTCATCTAAATGTTAATATTTCCTTTTGACTTCTGAATTAACAAAATACAGTCCTAGACAGGAACCCTTTGGTTACACTGTTAATCTATAACAAGACATACGTAAATATAGACTACTTTAATTACTATCTTCTAGGGCTGTCAAGTGATTAAAAAATTAATCATGATTAATTGTGCTGCTAAACAATAATAGAATGCCATTTATTTAAATATTTTGGATGTTTTATACATTTTCAAATATATTGATTTCAATTGCAACACAGAATACACTCCATGCATCTGATGAAGTGGGTTATAGCCCATGAAAGCTTATGCCCAAATAAATTTGTTAGTCTCTAAGGTGCCACAAGGACTCCTCGTTGTTTTTACAGAATACAAAGTGTACAGTGAGCATGTTGTATTTTTTAGTACAAATACTTGCACTGTAAAAAACAAAACAAATAGTATTTTTCAATTCACCAACTGCAAGTACTGTAGTGCAATCTCTTTATCATGAAAGTTGAACTTACAAATGTAGCATTATGTACAAAAAAAATACCTGCAATGAAAAATAAAACAATGTAAAACTTTAGAGCCTACAACTCCACTCAGTCCTATTTCTAGTTTAGCCAATCACTCAAAAAAACAAGCTTGGTTACAATTTGCAGGAGACAATGCTGCCCGCTTCCTGTTTACAATGTCACCTGAACGTGAGAACAGGTATTCACGTGGCATTATTGCAGCCGGCATCACAAGTTATTTATGTGCCAGATGCGCTAAAGAGTCATATGTCCCTTCCTGCTTCAACCCCCATTCCAGAGGACACGCCAGAGGACACGCCTCCACGCTAATGACGGGTTCTAATCGATAATGATCCAAAGCAGAGTGGGCCGATATGTGCTCATTTACATCAACTTAGTCAGATGCCAACAGCAGAAGGTTGATTTCTATTTTGGTGGTTCAGGTTCTGTAGTTTCCCAATCAGCATGTTCCTCTTTTAAGACTTCTGTAAGCATGCTCCACACCTCATCCCTCTCAGATTTTGGAAGATACTTCAGATTCTTAAACCTTGGGCCAAATGCTGTAGCTATCTTTAGAAATCTCAGATAGTTTCTTTCTTTGCATTTTGTCAATTCTGCAGTGAAAGTGTCCCCTCATATGCTAGGTCATTATCCGTGACTTCTATATTCTGAAATGTTTGGCAGCATGTGTGTAAAACAGAAAAGGGGACATACAATTCTCCTCCAAGGAATTCAGTCACAAATGTAATTGATGCATTATTGTTTTTAAATGAGCATCATCAGCATGGAAGCATGTCCACGGGAATGGTGGCCGAAGCACGAAGGGACATAGGCATGTTTTGCATATCTTGCACATAAATATCTGCACTGCCAGCTACAAATGTGCCATGCAAACTCCTCCTCGCACTTTCAGGCAGCATCATAAATTAGAAGCAGGCAGCATTATCTCTCGTAAATGTAAACAAACTTTTTTGTCTTAGCAAATAGCAGAAAAAGAAGTAGCACTGAGTTGACTTCTAGGCTATAAAGTTTTTAATTGCTTTATTTTTCAGTGCACCTTGTGACAAAGTTCTGTCCTTGACTCCATGGGTCCTGCGTTTCCTGGCGGATTTTGCTAGCCTCAGAGGCTCACGGTGACCCTCCACGTAGCCCTTCTCTCTCTAGAGGCAAGGGTCACAGCTTACTGAGCCATTTTCATCATAAGCCAACAATGGAGGTGAGGAGAAGCAACCCTCTCTTGCACAGTCTCTGTTGTCTCCTAGTCTCAGTGATTAATCAGGGAGGGGAGTGGGGAGCTGTCACGGAGTGTGGGGAGACACAAGGCCCTGCACCCCTGGCTTCCTGCGATTTACCATGACTCTCAGCCAGCCAGTAAAGCAGAAGGTTTATTTACACGACAGGAACACAGTTCAAGACAGGTCTTGCAGGCACAGACAACAGGACCCCCCCAATTAGATCCATCTTGGGGTCCCAGGGGCACCACAGCCCCATGGGGGGGGGGCAGAGCCCCATCTGGGCTACCTCCATTACCAGCCAGATCCTGAAACTCTCTCTCCCCCAGCGTCTCCTCCCCCAGCCTTTGTTCAGTTTCCTGGGCAAAGGTGTCACCTGGCCTCTAACCCCTTCCTGGGTTCTCATGTTACATGCTCAGGTATCCTCCCTCAAGGCCAGTCTCCCATCCCCCAATGCAGACCATCCTAGCCACACTCCCCTGCCTTCCCAGGCCAACACTGCCCACTCAGCATTCAAAGGCCACATTAAGAACAGTCCCAGTTCATCACAGGAGCCCAGGCCCATCCTCTACTCCCGGCTCCAGCCCAGGGACCCTAAAATTAGCAGCTATGGTAGCTGACTTTTTGGAAATAGGATGTGTACCATTCCCTGGGCCACTTCCCCACAGCAGCCCCCACTCAATATCTCCTTCACAGTTACCTCAGGCCCTCCTTCCTTGCACCTGATATGGGTTCATACTGCTTCATTCCTCCAACAGCACAGCTCCCTCCTATAGCTCCTAACACCCAAACCTCACTGACTAACTGGGAGGCTTTTAACGAGTTCCAGCCAGTCCTTGATTGGCTTCAGGTGTCCCAATCAATCTAGCTAACTCCACTGCATTCTAGAAGGATCTTAATTGGCCCCAGGTGTCTTGATTAACCAGGAGCAACTGCCATTTGGTTACCATGGTACCAGGGATTTGTTTAGCCTGGGACTAACATACCTGTTCCTTACTACTTTACTGTAACCATCTGGCCTTGCCCCATCACAACTTATATACAAAAATTAATCTATGTTTCTTAGTTACACTTTCCTGATGAAGAGATTGCACTACAGTACTTCTACGAGGTGAAAGTGAAAAATACTATTTTTGTTTTTCATGTTTACAGTACAAATATTTGTAATTAAAAAAAATAAAGTGAGCACTGTACACTTTCTAAACTTTGTTGTGATAGAAATCAATGTATATATGAACATAGAAAAACATCCAAAAACATTTAACAAATATCAATTGGTATTCTATTATTTAACAATATGATTTATCAAGATTAATTTTAATACCCAGGATTGATTTTTTTTTAGTTAATTGCAATTTATCAACAGCACCGTTGTCTTCTTCCAAGTTTCTAACAATATCAGGTTACATTTCAAATTTCTAGTCTATATAACTTGGATTGGACCCAAATACCATTTACACACTTTTCTAACATGTCTCTAAAGGTTGAATCTGGGTCAATTAGCCTGCAAGGTTCTTAACTCTTTCAGGCCAGGTGTCACAGAAGTTTAGATCGAGTGTGAATTCTCCAATGTTTAATGAGGTGTGATCTCTGTGTACAACTTTTGCCACAGTCCAGTACTAATGGAGTCTTGGTCTTGTGTAGATTCTCTGATGTAAAACAAGGACTGATCAGTTTCTGAAATGTTTCCCACTGTCCAAGCACTTATGATCTCCCTCTTGTATGGATTGCCTGATATTTAACAAGGGTTGAACTCTGCATGAATCTTTTTCCACAGTCTGAGCACTGATGGGGTCTCTCTCCTCTATGGATTGCTCGATGTTTCAAAAGGTCTGACCTATGTATGAAACTCTTCCCACAGTCTAAGCACTTGTGGGGTCTCTCTCCTGGGTGGATTGCCTGATGATACAAGGTCAGACAGATACAAGGTCTGACCTATGTATGATACTTTTTCCATAGTCTATACACTTATGGGATCTCTCTCCTGTGTGGACTGGCTGATGTTTGACAAGGGTTGACCTCCGTATGAAACTTTTTCCACAGTCCAAGCACTTATGGGGGCTCTCTCCTGTGTGGATTCTCTGATGCGTAGTCAGTGCTGACTCCCAATTCATACAGTTCCTGCCCTTAAGGCATTGATAGGGTTTCTGTCCCATGTGTTTTTTCCCCATGGTTATTAAGATCTGAGAGGTTATTGAACCTTTTCCCATGGTCCAACCATTGAAGGGGTTTCTCTCTAGTATGGATTGTATGAAGCGAAACATGCTGTGGTCTCAGAAGAATCCTTTCCTAAAACCGAGGCATTCAAAGCATTTGTCTTCCTTCAGGATTGTTTTTGCCTCCTGCTTAGACCTTGGCTGCCCCCTCCTCCGATTTGCCCCCTTTGCCCCTTTTTAACTCCTGTAAAAAGCACTCGGCACAATCTTATGGTTAGTAAGGGCAGGGTGAAGGGCAGTGGTTTCAGCAGATGTTACTGTGCATGCTCACTTCACCATAAGTAGCACATTCCTACAGGGAGCAGTTGTCTGTATTGCATCTGCGGGAGAGTTAATTAATCTGCCCCAATGGGTGATAGCAGCTATGTCATGGGAGAAGCTCAAAAAAAAAAAAAAAAAAAAAGAAAAAGAAAAAGCCAATTGACTCTCCTTCGGCAGGAGGCAGGCAAATGGGAAATGCCAGCCAGAGGGGATTTCCCTCGCAGATAAGGTTTCCAAGTCTCCTGGACCAGATGCCATTGCTGCAAACAGCGTCTGGTGCAGGAGAGTTGGCAACTCTACTGGCAGATGAAAAATTTTCCCCACAGACCCTAGAAGACGCTGAAAAGCTGAAGAATGATCAGCTCTGATCTGAGCATGGGCAGCAGGTATAGCAGGACAGGGGAAGGGACATTAAGCAAAGGTGGTTGAAGCATGAAGGGACATAGGAATCTTTAGCGCACCTGGCATGTAAATATCTTGCTACTCCGGCTGTAACAGTGTCATAAGATTGCCTCTTCTCACTTGCAGCATTATCGCCTGCAAATGGAAACAAACTTCTCTGTCTTAGCGAATGGCAGAAAAAGAAGTAGCACTGAGCGGATTTCTTGGCTCTCAAGTTTTTAATTGCTTTATTTTTGAGTGCACTTATATAACAAATCTATATTTCTAAGTTACACTTTCATGATAAAGAGATTGCACGACAGTACTTGTATGAGGTGAATTGAAAAATAGGATTTTTGCTTTTCATGTTTACAAAACAAATATTTGTAATAAAAATAAAGTGAGCACTGTACACTTTCCATTTTGTTGTGATAGAACTCAATAGATATGAAAATGTAGAAAAACATCCAAAAACATTTAATAAATTTCAAATGCTATTCTATTATTTAACAATGTGATCCTTTGAGATTAATTTTTCTACCCACAATTAATTTTTTTGAGTTAATCGTGATTAATGAACAGCACCATCTTCTTCCAAGTTTTTAACAATACCAGGTTACATTTCAAAGTTCTAGTCTCTATTATTTGGAATGGCCCCAAATACCATTTACACCCTTTTCTAACATGTCTCTAAAGGCTGAATCTGGATCAATTATCCTGCAAGGTTCTTAACTCTTTCGGGCCAGGTTGTAGGGCTGAAGAATTAAATCACCCTTTAAATAAATTATACCTACCAATATGGCTCTGCATACTTGCAATGAAATTACAGTAATGAAACCACCTTTTATTATTAATGAAATTGTCTTTTTATAAATGAAACAGTGTTAACCACCTTTGGACAAATTGTGTGTTAGAAGCTTATGAAGAATTGCCTTGGAAAAATCAGTTACTGTAACTCTTTTCTTTTTAATACATTGTAACTAAAGTACCTACATATTGTAACTAAAACCCCGCATCTTAAACCACTGATATATTGTAACTAAAGCAACTCCATATTGTAACTGAAACTCTGTTTAAAGTTAGGTGTGTGTGTGTTTCATATAAAAGTGTGAATGTGGGCGTATGATGGGATCAGTCCCTGAGGCCAGCTCATCTCAAAGACCAGCTGCCAGCACCACCCTGATGGCTGAAGAACAATATGGGCAAAACTTGCAAAAGAACCCACCCAAGAGAAAGAAAAACAAAAGCCCCATCAAGAAAAAGATCAAAGTCACATCTGCCATTAACTGATGACTCATGGCCATACAGTGTCCAGGGGCAGTGGGACAGGACAGGATCTATGGACAGAAACATATAAAAAGATGGGTGCAAAATCATAGGGTTGGGTTCTTCTCCCCATTCTACGATCATCCTCCAGGAGCATCAGTGCGCACCGACAGGACCTGGCTACCCTCCTCATGACTAGACCACCTGGCCAGTGAACTAGTATGAGCAATTGAGGCTGGTAATTATATTTCATCTGTAGAACTCTCTCTCTCTCTCTCTCTCTCTGTGTGTGTGTGTGTGTGTGGTGAACAATCTTAGCTAGGAATAGAAACTGAATTACTTATCTATTACTCCTATTAAGAATTCTCTGTGTTCACAGCAAATGTGGCATATTCTCTTCTCCCTCAAACAAGATTCTGCTAGTTCTACAGGTGCAACAAGGTGTCACAGAAGTTGAGATTGTCTGTGAATTCTCCAGTGTTTAATGAGGTGTGATCTCAGTGTGCAACTTTTGCCACAGCCCAAGTACTTATGGAGTCTTGCTCTTGTGTGGATTTTCTCATGTAAAACAAGGACTGATTGGTTTATGAAATGTTTCCCACAGTCTAAGCACTTATGGGGTTGCTCTCCAGTGTGGATTGCCAGATGTTTAACAATGTTTGACCTCCATATAAAACTAAGGTTAAGCAGTTATGGGGTGTCTCCCCTGGGTAGATTCTCTGATGTAAAACAAGGGCTGAAATCTATTTTAAAGGTTTTTTACATAGTTTAAGCAGTACCTCTGTTTTGCCTGATGTTTAGAAGGCCTAATCTGTTTCTGAAAGCTTTCCCAGAGTCCAAGCACTTATGGTCTCCCTCTTCTATGGATTGCCTGATGTTTAAGAAAGGCTGACCTCTGTATGAAACTTTTCCCACAGTCTAAGCACTTGTGGGGTCTCTCTCCGGTGTGGATTTTCTGATGTGAAACAAGGGCTGACCTCTGTATGAAACTTTTTCCACAGATCAAGCACTTATGGGGTCTCTCTCCTGTGTGGATTCTCTGATGTGAAAGAAGGTCGGACCTCCGTACGAAACTTTTCGCACAGTCCAAACACTTATGGGGTCTCTCTCCTGTGTGGATTGCCTGATGTATAAGAAGGTTTGATCTCCGTATAAAACTTTTTTCACAGTCTAAGCACTTATGGGGTCTCTCTCCAGTGTGGATTGCCTGA
>NW_020664975.1:8340-37346 GCF_002925995.2 Terrapene triunguis | reverse complement strand
TTCCACAGTCTAAACACTTATGGGGTCTGTCTCCAGTATGTATTTTCCGGTGTGCCATAAGATTTGATCTTTGTGTGAAACTTTTTCCACAGTCTAAGCACTTATGGGATTTCTCTCCTGTGTGGATTATCTGATGTTTAGCAAGGCCTGAACTCTCTATGAAACTTTTTCCACAGTCTAAGCACTTATGAGGTCTCTCTCCTGTGTGCTTTCTCTGATGAAAAACAAGGCCTGATCTCCATATGAAACATTTCCCACAGATTAAGCACTTATGGGATCTCTCTCCAGTGTGGATTGCCTGATGATTAAGTAGGGTTGATCTCCGTATGAAACATTTCCCACAGTCTAAGCACTTGTGGGGTTTCTCTCCAGTGTGGATTGCCTGATGTTGGACAAGGGCTGACCTCTGTATGAAACTTTTTCCACAGTCTAAGCACTTATGGGGTCTCTCTCTAGTGTGGATTGCCTGAAGCGTAACACGCTCCGGTCTCAGAACAATTCCTTTCCCATAACCGAGGCATTCATAACGTTTGTCTTCCTTGAGGGTTGTCTGCTGGGCTGTGCGATCCCTGTGTCCTTCCCCACATATAATAGATTCATCCATCTGCTCCCTTGAGTGGTTTCCCAGCAGCCTCTCTGACCTCTGCCAATTTCCCCAGGCATCTCCCTGTTCCAAGAACTGGTAAAAATTCCCTTCAGTACTTCCAACAAAGGTCCCCTGTGATTCCCCATGCCCAGGAACTTCCTTTTGTTGATTACCCTCCTTCTTCTCACTCACGCTCTCATCACCTGCTGGGAGAGAGAGACAATCCAGAGAGGAGTCATTGTGCTGGGGAGAAATTAAGAAGAATAGATCCGAGGGAAAACCAACATACTAAAGCTGCACAGACGGAGCAATTGGATTCTGCCTCCACTTCCCAACCAAACTTTCATAGAGAAGGAACATTGGGAAGGAAACTCCTGCAGGTAACAGTATACGTGGGAAGCAATGTCAGTGGTATCTGCTGACTGCAGCCCTGCCCTGGGTGAGATAAGGAAGGAACTGAGGGCACTTACTGATACCTCATTTTTGGGATTCTCAATATTTTCCTTCATTCCCCAGATGGTTTGTGTGTCACTCCTCACCTGTGTGGTAGCCTCTTGGGATCTCTCTTTCTTCACAGGCCTGGAGATCGGGCACCCACGGCTCTTCCCCTCGTTCCAGCCGGCTGATCAGGTCAGGTTTGGGAAGGGGAAATCCTGTGCAGGGAGTGAAATCAGACCAGATCAGGATGTGCGGAGGACTGAGAGAGCATTTGTCAGAAAGAACATTCCGTGAGCAGAACCTGTCCCTGTGCTGTGCTGGGGAATGTGGAATCCAAGAGGACGGGAACATGGTCACTGAGACCCCTCGGGGGATGGAGATGTCTAGGGAGGCAAGGGGAATTGTGATGCACACGCAGCTCTAGTGTTAAACCCCTGCCTATTTCTAAACCTGCGGAGCCCAGAGCCCTCCACATTGCTTGAGCTATTCCCAAGGAGGAGGGAGAAGAGGAATTATGTGTGCGACCGAGAAACAACACAGACAGGACAATACATGGCTTCTCCACCTTTCAAGCTACCGAGGATCCAATGGGAATGATTTAGTATATGCCTTAGCAGGGGAGGGATAGCTCAGTGGTTTGAGCATTGGCCTGCTAAATCCAGGGTTGTGAGTTCAATCCTTGAGGGGGCCATTTAGGGATATGGTGCAAAAATCTGTTGGATGATTTAGTTGGGGATTGGTCTTCCTTTGAGCAGGGGGTTGGACTTGATGATCTCCTGAGGTCTCTTCCAACCCTGAAATTCTATGATTAGGTTTTGACACCCTGGTCTCATTGGGGAGTAATGAGGGAAGAACGTGGCTGGTGTCAGACATGCAAACGACTCCCACCCCCCAGCGTCCAATAACCAAGGGGCCAGGAATCCCTTACCTAGCGAGGTCACCGTCTCATAATTCTCCTGCATGACGTCCCTGTAGAGGGCTCTCTGAGCGGGGTCCAGCAGAGCCCCCTGCCTCTCGGTGAAATACACAGCCACCTCCTCGAAGGTCACCGGCACCTGAGACAACAAGAGTCCCCCACTCAGCACCTGCTGCCCCAGCCCCAATCCTGCTAGTTAAGGGGGAGGGCAGAATAGCCACCCCCACTCTGCTCAGAGCAGTCAGGAGAAGGTGAGAGCTCCTTGTCCCCCCAGCACACGGAGGTGGTCAGGGTCTTCTCATTTCCCACATGGCTGCCAGCCACAGGCTGATACGAGAAGCAGAGCTCTGCGCCAGGGACAGGAATCCCAACTGCTTCCCTTTGTATTTCACAGCAGCCTATGGCCAGTGGGTCAGGCTACAGCACTGGGAGTCTGGTCAGTTTTCCCAGCCCTGCCCAGGGGGGTGTTTCCTGGTTCAGAAAATGGGGGAATGTTTCCCCACCACCAATGGGCCTGTTCAGAAAATCAGGCCCAGGTTGATCACGTTCCAGCAGGTTTATTGCATCCCATCCCACCCTGGGTGTTTAACCCCTCTACAATACCCCTCCCCCACCACCAAAAGCTCCTACCTGAGCTGGCTCCATCACAGTCATTTTCCTTCCCTGTCTCCTGGAAGAAGGGCCCATCTGGAACGAAATGTGGACACGATTACTCAGCCTGTCAGAGGAGCAGGGAGATTGGTCAGTTTTCATAAGGGGCTGGAGTCCATGTCACTCCCCAATTCCCCCCAGGCTCTCTCCCTGCAGACAGATGCTATGATTCTATGACTCTGCCATGCTGGGAAGAAACCCAGTTAGTTCATTATCACCCCGGCCAGCCCCCCCCCCCCACTAGAACAAATCCCACCAAGTCCCTTCTAAACCTCCCCAGAACAGCATCTCTGAGCCAAACACTGGAAAAAGAGCAGAATCAAAGGAGTCACTTTAGGGCACTGCCCCACATAGGGTGACCAGACAGCAAGTATGAAAAATCGGGACGGGGACTGGGGGGTAATAGGAGCCTATATAAGAAAAAGACCCAAAAATCGGGACATCTGGTCACCCTAGCCCCACAGTGTACTGTAACCCCCTCTAGCTCTCCCCCGTCTCCCTCAGTCGTGCGGTGCTCAGCAGAGTGAGCAACTGGCTTTTCCTCTCCCGCTCCTCCCTTGTTCCCAGGAGAGCTGACTGCCCCGTGGGGGGGTGCAGGGAATGGATCTGCACAGGGCTGGGAGCTGGGAACCTCCCTCCCCACTTCTTGTTCCTGCTGCCCTTCAAGTCTCTCCGCTCTCCCTTTTCATCTTCTTCCCTCGCCTTGGGAGAACGGGCGACTGCCCCATTGTCGTGGGCCTTTGCTCTCATCAGGCAGCTCAGTCACTGACACTGGTAACGGGGGTTCAACCCGGCTGTGTCACTGAGGGCAGCAGCTCTGGGACTCACAGACTAAGGGAGCCTCGCCCCTTGTAGGCCAAACTCACCAGCTAGTCTCTGAAAGAGTTCCCTGCCCTTTCCCCAGGTCTCTCCATCACCTGGAGGCTCAGGCTCAGGGGCTGGTATGGTCAGAGGGGTTCCAGCCACTGAAGAAAGTGCCCCTGGGCTGGTCTCAGAAGAGTGTGATGAAGCAGGAATTTTCTTAATATTTTCTCTGAATACTATGTGTGTGTCTCAGTTTCCCCATGTGTTACTCAAGTATTGAACTGGTGGGATACAGATGTGTGATCACTGCAGAGACCTCTAGAGGGCAGGTGTGACTGCAGAGTGGCTGCCTGGGCATAGAGGAGGGGTGGGCAAACTGCGGCCCGTGGGCTCGTCCTGTCCCACTCCTGAGCTCACAGCGGAGGCTTCCCCGGCCCCTCCCCGACTTTCCCTCTGCAGCCATGCCAACACACACGGGCAGTGCTCTGGGGGGCAGGGCTGCACGGCAGTGAGTCTTGCTCCGGTCACTGCTCTGAGCAGTGTAGTAAGGGGGCAGGGGCCAGAGCCAGGGGGTTGGGTAAGGGACAGGGAGTCCCAGGGAGCAGTCAGGGGACAGGAATCTAGGGGTGGTTGGATGGGGTGGAGGTTCTGGGGTGGTGATCAGGGGATGGGGAATGGGAGGGGGGTTGATGGGGCATGGGAATCCCCAGGTTCTGTCAGGGAGCGGGGGTGTGGATAGGGGTCAGGGCAGTCAGGGGACAGGGAGCAGGGTGGGTTGGATAGGAGTTGGGGGGTCTCTGGAGGGGGTGGTAAGAAGACAATGAGTGGGGGGGTTGGACGGGTCAGGGATTCTGAGGGGGGCAGTCAGGGGGCAGGAAGTGGGAAGGGGTCAGATAGGTGGCAGGGCCAGGCTGTTTGGGGAGGCACAGTTTTCCCTACCCGGCCCTCCATACAATTTTGATCCCCGATGTGGCCCTCAGGCCAAAAAGTTTGCCCACCCCTGGCATAGAGAATGGTCAAAATTCTGTATCCTGACAAGTGATGGCCAGAGCCGGTCCTCTGCAAGGAGCCAGCTGAAGGTGTGGGAGAACAAAGAGAGGGGGGGAGACCTGTTTTCCTGGGAAGGAGAGAAAGCACGGAGGAGGGGCAGCTGGGCGTCATTGGGGATGGGGGGCCGGAAGCGGGTCAGTCTCCTGGTTTGGGACTCAGCGGGGAGAGTCCAGGACTCGGGACTCTGGATTCCCCCCTCCCACCCCCATGGACTTTGCTGAATGCTCCTGATTTCTGTGCTAACAAGCTCTGTTCTATGCTGTGTTCCCAGTGACCAATAAACCTTCTGTTTTCCAAGCTGGCTGAGAGTCACAGCTGACTGCGGAGGTGGGGTGCACGGCCCCTGTGAGGAGCATCTCAGGCTTCTCCTTAGGCTGCCCCCGGGGTTCAGACTGGGGCCGTGTGCCCTCCCTGGGCCCTGGGGCCGAGGAGGCTAGGGCCACACTCTCAGTGGATGGGGGGATATTAGGGGTGCTCAGGGGCTGGAACTTGTCTCCCCCAGTGCTAGATTCACCCCCCCACCGGCTGTACCCCATTCTTATCCCTGGCTCCTCATCCCAGGCAGGGGGGCTAAATCAATCTGTACAGTGGGGGGCACTGAGAGCTATTGAACCAAACTGTAAACCCTGGATAGGATGGAAACCCCTTCAAGGCATGATTGTGCCCCTGGGACCCGCTCCTTCCCCAGCCCCCATCTGGGGACCCGCACCCTGCATTCAGTTTGGCCCCTGCCCACCTTCTGCCCCTCTCAGATCTCCCTGAGCTTCAACCTCCGTCTGCACGAGCACGGGCAGGGAAACAAAGCACCAGATGGGGGGAGGGGGATGGGTGGTAACGTGATCCTGCCCCCGCCCCGCACACACCGGGAGCTGGCGGCAGCTTTCCCGGGCCCAGGGCGGGAATCGCAGCCAGCTCCGCTGGGAGCAGCCTGGGGCCAAACCTCCCCCTGCAGCCCGGGGGTGCGGGGGGGGCGGGTCTCTCTTACCTTCCCTCCGAGCGGGGCCCCCTGCGGCAGGGGCCGGGCCGGGAAGGGGCCTGGCCAGGCTGGGGGCTCTGCCCTGGGAGAGGCTCCTGGGGAGCAGCGGGAAGGGCCCTGCTGGAGATTCCCCTCTCCCGGCTGCAGCCAGGGCTCCGGGCTCCCAGCACCAGCCGCCGGGACTCGGGGATCTCGCTGGGAGCCAGAGTCACCGCAGCGGCTGCGAGTCACTTCCTGCTGCTGGGACTGACCCCAGCGACCGCTCCCCCCAGAGCCGCCTCCCAGCGGCTCCTGGGTCCTAGTGATCAACCCATCGCGCTGCAGCATCTCTGTGTCTGGCTGCTGTTACACTCACAGGCTCTAAGGTCAGAAGGGAGGGACCGTCTTTCATCTAGCGCGGGGAATGGGTAACACATTTTTATAACATATTTAATGAACTTTAGGGGAAACCAGTAAACATGCACAGAGGTAAGCAGGGAAATGGTGCCGCTATTGGGAGGAACTTTCCTGACTTAAACACCCACCGGTGGAATCAAAAAACAGAAGGATTTGAGTCCTTGCTCCCTTCACCCAGAGCCTGGCTCACCTTGAGGGCTTCCCTTCCACTCTCCTGTGTGGCAAAGTCCTTATAACCCCGACAAGGCTGGGCCCAGGCTTCCTGAGGGGCTCGCCCCCCACCCTGGTTGTGACCACTCAGGACACGGGCTAGAGCGTCCCCACTCCAGGTACTTTCTCCGCTCTGGATGCTTCCCTGACCTCTTCCCTGACCATTGTCTATAGTTCAGAACAAATGCAATTTACTAAACAGCAGCTAATAAAAGAAATCAGGAAACAATGGGAAAGGCAAAAGGAAAACACTTAGCCCCACTCTGCGGGCACTGGGGAAGCACAAACAGCGTCTGTGGGATGCCAGGGCAGTTCACAGTCTGTCCCTCCCACATCCCAGGCCTCCTGCCCAGGCCCTGACTGTGCTGCAGGGATTCTGTGGCTCAGACATGTGCTCTGGCGGTGGCCACACGCCCTCAGGCTCTAGGTGACAGGACCTTTCTTCTCAGTGTCCCTGGAAAGGTGCAAATAAAAAGCCCCCCCAGACACACATTTGGTAATCTTTGTAAGCTGATTGGGGGGACAGGGGGTGGCAGACTTGTGATCTTTGAGCACTTCTGGCTGCTGACCTAGTTCTGTCCCTGACCCCCCCCCAGGGTTCCACGGGGTGCAGGCCATGGACTGGGACACCCCCCCCCTGTGGGGGGGTGAAATGCCAGTATGACGGGGATGACTTCATCAGCTTCCTCGTCCAGCCTCGGGCCCCTTACCCCTATCTGCGTCCCAACTCCCCCCCTTCCAGAGCCATGGCCCTGCTCCCGGCCCCACCTCAACGGGATGGGGAGGCACAGAGAGGGATGGGGGGGCATTCCACTGGGCCCAGAGCAATTCCAGCCTCTCAACGTCCTGGTTAGTGTCAAAGGGACCAAAGTGGGTAAAGTTGCTCTTATGACAATGTCTTTGAATGATCTGCGTCTAGGTTGTGACAAAAGGCAGTAAGTGAAGTTTGAAGGGTGGGAGGGGATGATGAGGTGAAAAGCAAATCACACTTGCAGATTGTGGGTCCTGTGATAGTTGTGAGGCTGCAAGGATGTTGGTTCCATTGCTGGGAGATGCCTGAATGAGAGAGGAAATAGAAGGTTTCAGACCTTTTTATATTAAATATCTGAGTGTCTCTGAGTCTCTCTGTCTGTCTCTCTGTCATGATGAAATCACAGCTTTTTGAGTTCAGAGTGGGGACGCTGTTATAAATCTGAAAGCCTGAAATCTCACCCCTCTCTTATCCTTTCCCCCTGCAGACGCTCTGCTGTCTGCACTGGAGACAAAAAGAGGGGAACCACTCGGAGCACACAGACAGGATGAGACCGCAGCCTCTTTCAAGCCCTGCCCCCTCTCAGGGATACTAGCAGAAGGGGACCCAGGGACCTGGGAGTGTGCATTCATCCCAATGTCCAGTAGAAATGAGTAGCTGTCTTACATCAACAGAAGGGGATTTTCCATCAGTGCAATTAATCCATCTCTGGGGGAAGCAGTAGCTAGGGTGATAGAAGAATTCTTCCATTGACCTTTCTGCATCTGCATGGGGGTTAGATCGACCTAACCCCATCACACAGGTAATTTTTCACAGCTCTGAGCCAATTTGGGGCTAACCAGAGAAAGCCAGTTGGGGTGGCAGACACCCCCTGAAAGACCACATGAAGGGCTGCTGACATCATCGTTATCACCTGACTCTGCATAGACTGGCCTAGTGATTGGGGGAAGGGTCAGGGAGATGATTATCAGACAGACTGTGTGTGTGTGCATGCGTGTCCGTCTGTCCCCTTCTCCCAGGGTCTGTCTGCAGAGGGATAGGTTTGCCCAGTACCGAAGGTGCTAAGGCTACGTCTACACTTGCAGCTGTAGGGTGCCTGGAGTTAAACCTGCCCTCAGAGACAGCAGCAGGGAAAGCGCTGCCGTGTGTTCACACTGTCAGCTCCAACCGCAGTGGCGCGGCCACATTTGCAGCGGCTTTTGGAGCGGTGCATTATAGGCAGCTATCCCACAGAGCCCCTCTTCCCATTCTGACGCTGAGGCTGGAGGAGGGGCTCCTGTCCCAATGCCCTGTCATGCATCGCTTCGCATTCCAGCAGTCCATTCACTTCCTTCCACATTTGGCACAATCTTTCAACATTTTTTGTACAGCGCGCTCTGTCTTGTAATGGATCCTGAACTATTCAGAAATATGCTGATGGGTCTCACTAGCACATCACGAATGTCAGTTGAGTTATTCCTTAAACTACAAAGTGACAGTGAGGAGTCCGACAAAGAGGACGACATGCATAATACATACGACACGAGATTGCTTGTGGCATTAACGGGCATGCTGACCACCATAGAACGCCACTTTTGGGCTCGGGAAACAAGCACCGAGTGGTGGGATCACATCGTCATGCAAGTCTGCGATGACGAGCAGTGGTTGCAGAACTTTTGGATGAGGAAAGCCAGTTTTGTGGGACTGTGCACTGAGCTCACCCCCACCCTGTGGCGCAAAGACATGAAATTGAGAACTGCCCTGCCAGTGGAGAAGTGGGTGGCAATCGCAATCTGGAAGTTGGCTATTCCAGACAGCTACCGATCGGTCGCTAACCAGTTTGGAGTGGGCAAGTCTACCATTGCAGTTGTGTTGATGCAAGTGTGCAGGGCCATTAATCGCATCCTGCTCAGAAGAACTGTGACTCTGGGCAACGTGTGTGACATTGTGGATGGCTTTGCACAGATGGGTTTCCCTAACTGTGTGTGTGTGGCGGGGGGGATAGAGAGCATAGATAGTCCAATTCTGGCATAAGACCACCTAGCCTTCGAGTACCTTAATCAGAAAGGGTATTTCTCGATGGTTCTCCAGGCGCTTGTGGATCACTGTGGGGGTTTCATGGACATTAACGCAGGCTGGTCCAGAAAGGTGCATGATGCACGCATCTTTTGGAACATGGGCCTGTTCAGGAAGCTGTAAGCCGGGCCTTTGTTCCTGGACCATAAGATCACTGTAAGGGAAGTCAAAACACCCATTTTGATCCTTCGAGACCCAGCCTACCCTTTAATGCCATGGCTCATGAAACCATACATGGGGAGCCTTGACAACTGCAAGAAGCAGTTCAACAAGAGGTTGAGTCAGTGCAGAATGACTGTGGAGTGTGCTTTTGGCCATTTAAAGGCCCGCTGGCAATGTCTATATGGGAAGCTGGACCTGACCAATGACAGCATCCCTACGGTTATAGCTGTGTGCTGTACTCCCCATAACATTTGTGAAGGGAAGGGTGAAAGCTTCACTCCAGCATGGACTGCTGAGGTTCAGCACCTGGAGGCTGAATTTGAACAGCCAGACACCAGGGCTATTAGAGGGACACAGCGCAGGGCCGCAAGGATTAGGGATGCCTTGAGGCAGCAATTAGATGCTGAAATCCAGTAATGTATGGTGCCCTACACAGGAGCCCAGTGGTTCCAATGCTAATAGGTATCTGTGTTTGCTACGTATGATGCACCGACTAGCAGTGCCTGTTGCTTTCCTGGGCTTTTAATTAATGCAATAAAGAATGTTTCCAAACCCAAAAAAAAATAAAAACCAAAACATTTATTGGAGAGACAACAGCTGGAGAAACAAACATGGCATGACACATCTGTACTGTGTGGGAGGAGGGAAGGGCACAGGGTGCAGAATGGAACAATCATAGATTTGTGTATGTCCTGGTATTGTATTCAGCCTTCCTGTTTGTGTGGTTCACTTCTGGTTGGCTAAATTGCATGGGGATGGGGGTTGAGTGCAGTGGGTAAGGGTTGGAGTTTGTATGCGTGGACGGTAAAGGTAAAGGTGTTGGATGCAGCTGGCGGAGATATGAAACTGGATGTTGTTGAAAGTGGGTTGGTGGTCACATGGGGGTGCAAGGGAAAGAGTTTTGGGACAAGGGCTGTAGCGGGGGGTGGGCGCGGATCTGCTCCGTATGCAGTGCTACAAGCACCTCTATCGAGTCCGCTTGGCATTCCATGATGCTTAGGAACTGCTCCATGGTTTGTTGCTGGTGATCCGCATTCTCCTGGCAGACCCTCCTTTTGGTCTCCCGCCACTCCTGTACGTTTTCATTTTCGGTAAGAGACTACTGCATAACTTCATGCAGAAGGTCCTCCTTGCTTCTTCGCGGCCACTTCCTGAGGCTGCGAAGCCGTTTGGCCATTGATAACAGTTGGGATCTCAAGGTTGCATCTGTAAAGCCAAAATGCAACATTTTACAGAGGCAGCATTGTTAACACTAAACAGAGCAATGAGTCAGCCGGACTTAACCACGAGCGCAACTCACACAATAGCACAAACTGCCTGTCCCAAGGCAAGGGCACATAACCCACAGGAGCCCCAAAATGGGGAGTAACCAGAGGGGCAGGGGGCATTGATTGTTCGAGGGTTGTACTGTCCTCTGGGGTTCTGTTTCTTGGGGAGAGCCAACAGCTGCAGGGGGCCCCTATACTCAACACTGTCCCCACATTTTCCACAGGCTGGGTTCGTCCTGGAAGATATCTCGCTGCTGAGGGTGACCTGGGAAGCAAGGAAGGGTCTTCTACTACAATGCGGCTTCTGCCCTGGCCCTTAAGCGGCTTGCCTGTGTGCAGCAATGGTCTCCGCCCCCCCACTCATGGAACAGTGGCGCGGGTATGTTACCCTTACTGGGACAAGGAGCACAGTTGCTCTGCCAAGGAACCTGCACATGCGGATTGCCCAGCTTCTGCATGAGACCTTCGATGAGATCACTGAGGCTGATTACCACGATGTGAGAGAGCACATCAATGCCCTATTCTGCATCTAGGCATGCTCACAGCCCCAAGCCTTCTTTCTGCAACCCTCCTCGCCCCAACAGCCCGCACTGAACAACTCCCTTCTCAAAATAAAAGCCACTTACTGGGAGTCTCCTCTGCTGTTTGCTCTTCCCCAAGCACTGCCTGCTGTGACTCGCTACCTTCCTCTGGGCTTGAAAACAGCTCCTGGCTGCATGCATCAATGGATGCTGCACTGTCCTCTGCCTCAGGGCCCCCCTTCTCCTCATTTCTCCTGATTTCCTCCTCCTGCCTTCTTGCACTCTGGGCTGGCACAGCCTCTGAAGTGTCCATGGTGCTCTTCAGAGTGGAGGTGGGCTCACCAGCTCTTTCTAGTACCGGCAGCTTGTGGGGGCAGCACCGGAGTGGCAGTTTGCCTCCCCCGCTTTGTGGTTGGCATTCTGCAGCTCCTTCACTTTAACCCTGCACTGCACTGCATCCCGGTCATGGCCCCTTTCGATCATGGCCCTTGATATCTGCCCCTAGGTATGGTAATTCCTATGGCTGGAGCACAGCTGGGACTGGACAGCTTCCTCCCCCCAAAACACTGCTAAGTCCAGCACCTCTGCCTTGTTCCAGGCTGGTGATCACCTGATGCGTGGTGGCATGGTCATGTGGAAAGATGCGCTGAGAGCCCTCCGCGCCTTGCTGAGCAACCAGGAAGGGGACTTTCAAAATTCCCAGATAATTTAAAGGATGGGTCTGACGGTTGGTCACATGAGGGCAGGCAGTTCAAACTGATGACCACAGTGGCTAGAACAGGCATTGTGGGACACGTCCCAGAGGCTGATCAGGGTGCAGTAAGAGACCAGGGCATCCACACTGGCACTGTGGCACTCCAGCCTGGGCCCAGAAAACTCTATGCTTCTCATGGTGGTGGATTACCAATTCTGTCTGGGCCTGACCTTCCCTTTCCTAAAATGGGGGTAAGAGCCCTTCCTCATCTGCAGCAGGGTGAGGCTCAGCACATTGAAGTTTGTGCGGTGCTCAGGTAGTGCTGTGATGGGGGCCAGATAGGGGCCTGCAATAGCTACAGACGTGGAGCTGTTTCCTGTTCACGTCAAATTACAAAACATCACATTGGGGTTGTTGCAAACTTTCCTGATTTCACACTGTCTCCTTCACTAGCTGGCGTTTCCCTTAACAACAATTGGAATGAAATGCTTAAAACCTAGATTTTTGTGCACCTGTGAAAGTTTAAATCAATAAATATAAAATTTTGACAGATGTATATTTTAAGCATTTTATATATTGTGACAAAGTTCCTCCTCTATCTTGGTGGGTCCTGCGCTTATTGGCGGATTTTCTTGCCTCAGAGATTCACCATGTGGGTTGGGGAACAGCCCAGAGACCTTCGCCTCTGGAAGAACCCACAGTCCAGGTCAATTGGGAGGTTCAGGGGGAACCCGGGCCTGCCCTCTACTCCGGGTTCCAGCCCAGGGCCCTGTGGACTGCAGCTGTCTATAGTGCCTCCTGTAACAGCTGCATGACAGCTACAACACCCTGGGCTACGTCCCCATGGCCTCCTCCAAACACCTTCCTTATTCTCACCACAGGACCTTCCTCCTGGTGTCTGATAATGCTTGTGCTCCTCAGTCCTCCAGCAGCACACCCTCAGCTCCTTGCGCCTCTTGCTCCCAGCTCCTCACTCTCGCACCACAAACTGAAGTGAGCTCCTTTTAAAACCCAGGTCCCCTGATTAGCCTGCCTTAATTGATCCTAGCAGCTTCTTCTTAATTGACTCCAGGTGTCCTAATTAGCCTGCCTGCCTTAACTGGTTCTAGCAGGTTCCTGATTACTCTAGTGCAGCCCCTGCTCTGGTCACTCAGGGAACAGAAAACTACTCATCCAGTGACCAGTATATTTGCCCTCTACCAGACTCCTGTACCCCACTGGTCTGGGTCCATCACAATATATAAAATATTTTAAAAAAATTCTACCAAGCCTGACTATCCCGCCTTAGACACACAGCTCCTGCAGGCTCATCCTCACAGGTGGATGCCTCTGATTGCAGGACCAGAGCCCTAGTGGTACATTTTCCACTAAATGGTCCAGAGGGAGCCATGGCCGCAGAGAACCCCCTAGAAAGTCTCCAGGAGGAAGCTCCATGTCCCATTTGTCTGCAGTATTTCACAGAAGCTGTCACTCTGCAGTGCAGGCACGTCAGCCAGTGCTGGGAGGGATCTGATACAGCCGTCTCCTGGCCTCAGAAACTGTGCAACAGAGAAACGTCAGGCTGAACAGGCAGCTGGCAAACATGGTAGAAATCGCCAATCGGCTGAGTTTCCAGGCAGCAAAAGGAGCAGGTGGGGACGGGGTGTGTGGGGAACACCAGGAGGCTCCGAAACTTCTGTGAAGAGGATCAAACTTCGATCTATCTGGTTTGCCATCTGTCCCAGGCTCACAGAGCTCACACGGTGGTTCCTATAGAGGAGGCTGCCCAGGAGTACAACGTAGGGAACTGCTGTCACGTTTAATGGGTAATAACTTAGCTTTGGATTTTAATTACAGGCTAATTTCACTGAAAGTTGCCTGGCACAGGCATGACGCATCATTCAGCTCTGTAAACCCTTCATGATATGGGAGATGCTGTAATAAAATAACTGCTTTGACAGAGTGGCAACAGAGGCAAGTCTTTAACGATACCGGATGTGGGAAAATGTCCTCTGAGATTCTGATGGGGATTCCTGAAAATCTTCATCATATAAAGAATTCTACCAATCCCAAAGGAGCAGACACATCACCCACCAAGTTAATGAATACTTCAATTCTTACCCAAATACAGTAACTCCTCACTTAACGTCCTCTCATTGTTTCAATCTTGCATCCCTGCTCAATTACAGAACATGCTCCTTTTTAAGTTGTGCAATGCTTCACTATAACATCTTTTGGCTGCCTGCTTTTTCCACAGCTAGCAGCTCCCTATCCACTTCCCTATGCCCTCCCCCCACAGCGCCTCCCGCCTGCCAGCAGACCCTGTGGATCAGTGCATTCCCCCTTCTCCCTCCACCCTCCTGCCCCCTGAAAGGCACAAGCCAGCTGATTGCCGCAGGCAGGAGGGAGGGGGGAGGAGCGAGGACTCGACGTGCCTCCCCCTCCCTCCCCTGCCTCCTGCCTGCTGCAATCAGCTGACTTGCAGTGTTCAGGAGGCAGGGGAGGGAGGGAGGGGGAGCCTGCGTGCTGTGTCCTCACTC
The DNA here is from genome assembly GCF_002925995.2 of Terrapene triunguis. Classification (NCBI taxonomy): domain Eukaryota; kingdom Metazoa; phylum Chordata; order Testudines; family Emydidae; genus Terrapene; species Terrapene triunguis. Next base: position 23,349 of record NW_020664975.1, on the reverse strand, counting down.
CTCCCCCTTCCCTCCTGAATGCTGCAAGCCAGCTGATTGCCGCGGACAGGAGAGGGACTGGGGAGGAGTGAGGATGTGGCGTGCGCAGTAAAGGAGGAAGGGGGGATAGAAGAGGTGGGTTAAGGGTGGGGGTTTGGGGGAAGTGGTAGAATGGGCGGGCCAAGGGTTGAGCCCCCCGCCCCTGGTGCTTGCAGAGTAGGGGAAGCTGCCACTGCTGCTGTGCAATGTACTTCTCCTAGCCTACAGCACCTTCAGGCTCCATGCCTGCCTCATTGTCTCCAGTGCCAGTGGGCTGTGCCTGAGTGGGGTAAGGCGGGGGCACCTCCCAACTATAGTACTGTACTGTATGGTTAAAAAAAAATTCCCTGGAACCTAACACCCCCATTTACATTCATTCTTATGGGGAACTTGGATTCGCTTAACATCGTTTCACTTAAAGTCGCATTTTTTAGGAACATAACTACAACGTTAAGTGTGGAGTTACTGTACACGCTTACAGCCAATTCTTGTGAACTAAACTATGATTTATTAAAAGAAGAAAAGACAGTATTGGCTAAAAGATCATTAGACATACAAATGCAAATAGAGACCTTAGGTCAGTTTCACCATAGAGATGGTGCATTAGAATTGAAAAGAGTCTGTTTCTAGTCCAATGTCCAAATGTTCACTATCAGGGCAGTCCAGAAGGGACTGGAGATCTCAGTCTTACAATTCAAACTATCCCTGAATAAAGCTTCAAAAGATCTGAGATAAAAGGATCAGGTTCCAGAATTTATATAGACATTTTTGCAGCCTTTTCACAGCAGGCAGTCCTTGGGTGAACAATAAGTTGTAGAAGTAACCTCCTATTTCCCAAACATCACAGGTAATTAAACTACATGGATTAACATAAAGTAATTATCCCTATAGAATCATAGAATATCAGCGTTGGAAGGGACCTTAGGAGGTCATCTAGTCCAACCCCTTGCTCAAAGCAGGACCAATCCCCAACTAAATCATCCCAGCCAGGGCTTTGTCAAGCCTGACTTTAAAAACCTCTAAGGACTGAGATTCCACCACCTCCGTAGGTAACTCATTCCAGTGCTTCACCACACCCTCCTAGTGAAAAAGTTTTTCCTAATATCCAGCCTAAACCTCCCCCACTGTAACTTGAGACCGTTACTCCCTGTTGTCATCTGCTACTACTGAGAACAGTCTAGATCCATCCTCTTTGGAACCCCCTGTCAGGTAGTTGAAAGCAGCTACCAAATCCCCCCCCCCCCATTCTTCTCTTCTTCAGACTAAATAATCCCAGTTCCCTCAGCCTCTCCTCATAAATCATGTGCTCCATCATTTTCGTTGCCCTGCGCTGGACTCTTTCCAATTTTTCCACATCCTTCTTGTAGTGTGGGACCAAAACTGGACACAGTTCTCCAGATGAGGCCTCACCAATGCCAAATAGAAGGGAATGATCACGTCCCTCAATCTGCTGGCAATGCTCCTACTTATACAGCCCAAAAACTGTTAGTCTTCTTGGCAACAAGGGCACACTGTTGACTCATATTCAGCTTCTCGTCCACAGTAACCCCTAGGTCCTTTTCTGCAGAACTGCTGACTAGCCACTGGGTCCCTAGTCTGTAGCAGTGCCTGGGAGTCTTCCTTCCTAAGTGCAGCACTCTGCACTTGTCCTTGTTGAGCCTCATCAGATTTCTTTTGGCCCAATCCTCTAATTTGTCTAGGTCCCTCTGTATCCTATCCCTACCCTCCAGCGTATCTACCACTCCTCCCAGTTTAGTGTCATCTGCAAACTTGCTGAGGGTGCAGTCCACGCCATCCTCCAGATCATTAATGAAGATATTGAACCAAACCCGGCCCCAGGACCGACCCCTGGGGCACTCTGCTTGATACCGGCTGCCAACTAGACATGGAGCCATTGATCACAGCTTTCTATCCACCTTATAGGCCATTCATCCAGCCCATACTACCTTAACTTGCTGGCAAGAATACTGTGGGAGACCGTATCAAAAGCTTTGCTAAAGTCAAGTCCACTGCTTTACCCTCATCCACAGAGCCAGTTATCTCATCATAGAAAGCTATTAGGTTAGTCAGGCATAACTTGCCCTTGGTGAATCCATGCTGACTGTTCCTGATCACCTTCATCTCCTTGAAGTGCTTCAAAATTGATTCCTTGAGGACCTGCTCCATGATTTGTCCAGGGACTGAGGTGAGGCTGACTGGCCTGTAGTTCTCCAGATCTTCCTCCTTCCCTTTTTTAAAGATGGGCACTACATTAGCCTTTTTCCAGTCATCCGGGACATTGCCCGATCGCCATGAGTTTTCAAAGTTAATGGCCAATGGTTCTGCAATCACATCCGCCAACTCCTTTAGCACCCTTGGATGCAGCACATCAGGCCCCCTGGACTTGTGCTCATCCAGCTTTTCTAAGTAGTCCTGAACCACTTCTTTCTCCACAGAGGGCTGCTCACCTCCTCCCCATGCTGTGCTGCCCAGTGTAGTAGTCTGGGAGCTGACCTTGTTCATGAAGACAGAGGCAAAAAAAGCATTAAGTACATTAGCTTTTTCCACATCCTGTCACTAGGTTGCCTCCCCCATTCAGTAAGGGGCCCACATTTTCCCTGACTACCTTCTTGTTGCTAACATACCTATAAAACCCTTCTTGTTACTCTTAACATCCCTTTCTAGCTGCAACTCCAAGTGTGATTTGGCCTTCCTGATTTCACTCCTGCGTGCCTGAGCAATATTTTTATACTCCTCCCTGGTCATTTGTCCAATCTTCCACTTCTTGTAAGCTTTTTTGTGTGTTTAAGATCAGCAAGGATTTCACTGTTAAGCCAAGCTGGTCGCCTGCCACATTTAATATTCTTCCTACACATCGGGCTGGTTTGTTCCTGCAACCTCAGTAAGGATTGTTTAAAATCCAGCCAATTCATAGCAGTTCATAGGCAGTTTACCACAAACTTTAAATAGAGAGAGATATACAATGACGTTATTATACCCAAGTTTCATCTAAATGTTAATATTTCCTTTTGACTTCTGAAATAACAAAATAGAGTCCTAGACAGAAACCCTTTGGTTACACTGTTCATCTGTAACAAGAAACAGGTAAACAGAGACTACTACAATTACTATCTTCTAGGGCTGTCAAGTGATTAAAAATGGTAATCGTGATCAATCGCGGTTTTAAAAAAAATAGAATACCATTTATTTAAATATTTTGGATGTCTTATACATTTTCAAACATACTGATTTCAATTGCAACACAGAATACACTCCGTGCATCTGGTGAAGTGGGTTATAGCCCACGAAAGCTTATACCCAAATAAATGTGTTAATCTCTAAGATGCCACAAGGACTCCTCGTTGTTTTTACAGAATACAAAGTGTACAGTGAGCACGTTGTATTTTTTTTAGTACAAATACTTGCACTGTAAAAAACAAAACAAATAGTATTTTTCAATTCACCAACTGCAAGTACTGTAGTGCAAGCTCTTTATCATGAAAGTTGAACTTACAAATGTAGTATTACGTACAAAAAATACCTGCGTTGAAAAATAAAACAATATAAAACTTTAGAGCCCACAACTCCACTCAATCCTACTTCTAGTTCAGCCAATCACTCAGAAAAACAAGTGTGGTTACAATTTGCAGGAGATAATGCTGCCCGCTTCTTGTTTACAATGTCACCTGAAAGTCAGAACAGGCATTCTCGTGGCACTATTGCAGCCAGCATGGCAAGATATTTATGTGCCAGATGTGCTCAAGAGTCATGTGTCCCTTCCTGCTTCAACCACCATTCCAGAGGACATGCATCCATGCTAATGACAGGTTCTAATCGATAACGATCCAAAGCAGAGCAGACCAACACGTGTTCATTTTCATCGATAGAGTCAGATGCGACCAGCAGAGGGTTGATTTTCTATTTTGGTGGTTCAGGTTCTGTAGTTTCCCAATCAGTGTGTTGCTCTTTTAAGACTTCTGAAAGCATGCTCCACACCTCATCCCGCTCAGATTTTGGAAGGTACTTCAGATTCTTAAACCGTGGGCTGAATGCTGTAGCTACCTTTAGAAATCTCTGATTGTTACTTTCTTTGCATTTTGTCAAATCTGCAGTGAAAGTGTCCTTAAAATGAACATGTGCTAGATCATTCTCCGTGACTTCTATATTATGAAATACTTGGCAGCATGTGTGTTAAACAGAACAGGGGACATACAATTCTCCTCCAAGGAGTTCACTCACAAATTTATCTAATGAATTATTTTTTTTAAATGAGCATTGTCAGCATGGAAGCATGTCCACTGGAATGGTGGCCGAAGCATGAAGGGACATAGGCATGTTTAGCATATCTTGCACATAAATATCTGCACTGCCAGATACAAACGTGCCATGCGAACACCTTCTCACACTTTCAGGTGACATCATAAATTAGAATCAGGCAGCATTATCTCCCGTAAAAATAAACAAACTTGTCTGTCTTAGCGATTGGCAGAAAACGAATAGTGGACTTCTAGGCTCTAAAGTTTTTAATTGCTTTATTTTTGAGTGCACTTATACAAATAAAATCTATGTTTTTAAGTTACACTTTCCTGATAAAGAGATTGCACTACAGTACTTGTATGAGGTGAATTGAAAAATACTATTTTTATTTTGAATGTTTACAGTACAAATATTTGTAACAAAAATAATATAAAGTGGGCACTGTATACTTTCTATTCTTTATTGATTTCTATCACAACAGATATGAAAACGTAGAAAAACATCTGAAAACATTTAACAAATTCCAATATCTATTCTATTGTTTAACTATGTGATTCAACAAGATTAATATTTTTAACCACAATGAATTTTTTTGAGTTAATCATGCAAGTTAATTGCAATTAATCAACAGCACTACTATCTTCTTTCGATTACTTAACAATACCAAGTTACATTTCAAAGTTCTAGTCTCTATTTCTTGGAATGGTCCCAAATACCTTTTACACACTTTTCAAACACTTATGGTCTCCCTCTTGTATGGATTGCTTGATGTTTAACAAGGTCAGACCTCCGTATGAAACTTTTTCCACAGTCTAAGCACTGATGGAGTCTCTCTCCAGTGTGGATTTTTTGATGTACAAGAAGATTTGACCTCCGTACGAAACTTTTTCCACAGTCTAAGCACTTATGGGGTCTCTCTCCAGTGTGGATTTCCTCATGTTTAACAAGGTCTGACCTCCGTATGAAACCTCTCCCACAGATTAAGCACTTATGGGGTCTTACTCCAGTGTGGATTGCCTGATGAATAAGAAGGGCTGATCTCTGTATAAAACTTTTCCCACAGTCTAAGCACTTGTGGGGTCTCTCTCCAGTGTGGATTGCCTGATGAATAAGAAGGGTTGATTTCTGTATAAAACTTTTTTCACAGATTAAGCATTTATGCGGTCTCTCTCCAGTGTGGATTGCCTGATGTTTGAGAAGGGCAGACCTCTGTATGAAACTTTTCCCACAGTCTAAGCACTTATGGGGTCTGTCTCCGGTGTGTATTCTCTGATGTTCCATAAGATTTGATCTTTGTGTGAAACTTTTCCCACAGTCCAAACACTTATGGGATTTCTCTCCTGTGTGGATTATCTGATGTTTAGCAAGGCCTGACCTCTCTACGAAACTTTTCCCACACTCTAAGCACTTATGCGGTCTCTCTCCTGTGTGTTTTCTCTGATGTCTAAGTAGGGCTGACCTCCATACGAAACTTTTCCCACAGATTAAGCACTTATGGGGTCTCTCTCCAGTGTGGATTGCCTGATGTGTAATCAGTGTTGACTTCCAATTCAAACAATTCCTGCCCTCAAGGCACTGAGTGGGTTTCTCTCCTGTGTGGCTTCTCCCATGGTTATTAAGATCTGAGCGGTTATTGAATCTTTCCCCACGGTCCGAGCATTGAAGTGATTTCTCTTCAGTATGAATTGTCTGAGGTGAAACAAACTGTGGTCTCAGAAAGAATCCTTTTCCATAACCGAGGCATAAATAGTGTTTGTCTTCCTTAGGGGTTATGTGATGGGCTGTGGGATCCCTGTATCCTTTCCCACAGATAAAAGATTCATCCATCTGCTCCCTTGAGTGGTTTCTCAGCAGCCTCTCTGAGCTCTGCCAATTTCCCCAGGCTTGTCCCTGTTCCAAGCACTGGGAAAAATTCCCTTCAGCTCTTCCCAAAAAGGTCCCCTGTGATTCTCTGTGCCCAGGAACTTCCTGCTGTTGATTCCCCTCCTCGGTCTCACTTACTCTCTCATCACCTGCTGGGAGAGAGACAATCCAGACAGGAGTCATTGTGCTGGGGAGAAAAAGAGGAATAGCACCAAGGGAAAACCAACATACTAAAGCTGCACCGACAGAGCAATTGGATTCTGCCTCCACTTCCCACCCAAACTTTTACAGAGAAGGAAAGTAGGGAAGGAAACTCCTGCAGTTAACAGGACATGTGGGAAGTGATGTCAGTGATATCTGCTGCCTGCAACCCTGCCTAGGTGAGAAGAGGAAGGAACTAAAGGCATTTACTGATACCTCATTTTTGGGAGTCTCAACTTTTTCCTTCCTTCACCAGATGGCTTGTGTTAGTCCTCACCTGTGTGGGAGCCTCTTGGGATCTCTCTTCCCTCACAGGACTGGAGATCGGGCACCCACGGCTCTTCCCCTCGTTCCAGCCGGCTGATCAGATCAGGTTTGAGAAGGGGGAATCCTGTGTAGGGAGTGAAATCAGACCAGATAAGGCTGCATGGAGGATTGCGAGAGCGTGTCAGAAAGGACATTCCGTGAGCGGAACCTGTCCCTGTGCTGTGCTGGGGAATGTGGAATCTAAGAGGACGAGAACATGGTCACTGAGCCCCCTCAAGGGGGGCAGACATCTGGGGAGGTGAGGGGAATTGTGGTGCACACTGAGCTCTAGTGTTAAACCCCTGCCTATTTCTAAACCTGCGGAGCCCAGAGCCCTCCACATGGCTGGAGGTGTTACCAAGGAGGAGGGAGAAGAGGGATTCTGTGCGAGACCGTGAAACAACACAGACAAGACAATACATGACTTCTCCCCCTTGGAAGGTAGGGGTGTTGGGTGGGGATGATTTAGTATGTGCCTTAGGTTTTGACACCATGGTCTCATTGCGGTGTCAGTCACACAGACCACCCCCCCCAGCTTCCAATAACCCAGGGGCCAGGAATCCCTTACCCAGCGAGGTCACCGTCTCATAGTTCTCCCGCATGACGTCCCTGTAGAGGGCTCTCTGAACGGGGTCCAGCAGAGCCCCCTGCCCCTGGGTGAAATACACAGCCACCTCCTCGAAAGTCACCGGCATCTGAAACAACAAGAGTCCCCCACTCAGCACGTACTGCCCCAGCCACAATCCCATTAGTCACAGGGGAGGAGGACCAAAGAAGCAGAATCCTCCCCACACCCTGCTCAGAGCTGCCAGGAGGCTTCAGGGGGTGGGAGAAGGTGAGAGCTCTTTGTCCCCCCCAGCAGATGGAGCAGGGCAGGTTCTTCTCATTTACCACACGCCTGCCAGCCACAGGCTGATACGAGAAGCTGAGCTCTGAGCCAAGGACAGGAACAGGAATCCCAACAGCTTCCCTTTGTATTTCACAGCAGCCTCTGGCCAGTGGGGTCAGGCTCCAGCACTGCAAGTTTGGTCAGTTTTCCAGCCCTGCCCAGAGTTCAGAAATGGGGGAATGTTTCCCCTCCCCCTCAACACGCCAATGCGCCTATTCAGAAAATCAGGCCCAGGTTGATCATGTTCTAGCAGGTTCATCACACCCAGTCCCACCCTGGGTGATTAACCCCTCTGCAATGCCCCTCCCCCCCCACACACACCAAAAGCTCCTACCTGAGCTGGGTCCATCACAGCCATTTCCCTTCCCTGTCTCCTGGAAGATGGGATGATCTGGAGCGAAACGTGGATGCAATTCCTCAGCCTGTTGGGGCAAGAGGGGCAATGGGGGAGGTTACAGAAGGGGCTGGAATCCATGTCACTCCCCGATTCCCCCCAGGCTCTCTCCCTGCAGACAGACGCTCTGATTCTAGGACTCTGCCATGCTGGGAAGAAACCCAGTTAGTTCATTACCTCCCCGTCCAGGCCCCCTACGCCCCCATTAGAACTAACCCCACCACGTCCCTTCTAAACCTCCCCAGAACAGTATCTCTGAGCCAAACGCTGGAAAAAGAGCAGAATCAAAGGAGTCACTTTAGGGCACTGCCCCACAGTGTATTGTAACCCCTCTAGCTCTCCCCCGTCTCCCTAAATAGTGCGGTGCTCAGCAGAGTGAGCAACTGGCTTTGCCTCTCTCAGCTCCTCCCCTTGTTCCCAGGAGAGCAGACTGCTGGGGAGGGGGGGGGTGCAGGGAATGGATCTGGGCAGGGCTGGGAGCTGGGAACCTCCCTCCCCACTTCTTGCTCCTGCTGCCCTTCAAGTCTCTCCGCTCTCCCTTTTCATCTTCTTCCCTCGCCCAGGGAGAACGGGCGACTGCCCCATTGTCGTGGGCCTTTGCTCTCACCAGGCAGCTCAGCCACTGACACTGGTAACGGGGGTTGAACCCGGCTGTGTCACTGAGGGCAGCAGCTCTGGGGCTCACAGACACAGAGAGCCCCTCCCCTTGTAGGCCAAACTCACCAGCTGGTCCCTGAAAGGGGCCTTTTGTGCAGAGTCATTTCCCTGCCCGGCTCCAGCCCTTTCCCCAGGTCTCTCCATCACCTGGAGGCTCAGGGGCTGGTATGGTCAGAGGGGTTTCAGCCACTGGAGAAAGTGGCCCTGGGCTGGTCTCAGAGGGGTGTGATGAAGCAGGAATGTTCTTAATATTTTCTCTGAATACCAAGTGTGTTTCTCAGTTTCCCCATGTGTTACTCAAGTATTGAACTGGTGGGATACAGGTGTGTGATCATTGCGGAGACCTCTAGAGGACAGGTGTGACTGCAGAGTTGCTTCCTGGGCATAGAGGAATGGTGGGCAAACTGCGGCTGGGCCCATCCTATCCCACTCCTGAGCAAACAGGGGAGGCTTCCCCGGCCCCTCCCCGACTTTCCCTCTGCAGCCACGCCAACACACACGGGCAGCGCTCTGGGGGGCAGGGCTGCACGGCAGCGAGTCTGGCTCCGGTCACTGCTCTGAGCAGCATAGTAAGGGGGCCGGGGCCAGAGCCAGGGGGTTGGGTAAGGGGCAGGGAGTCCCAGGGGGCAGTCAGGGGACAGGAATCTAGGGGTGGTTGGATGGGGCAGAGGTTCTGGGGTGGTCATCAGGGGATGGGGAACAGGGGGGGTTTGATGGGACGTGGTAATCGCGAGGCTCTGTCGGGGAGTGGGGGTGTGGATAGGGGTTCGGGCAGTCAGGGGACAGGTAGGTTGGATAGGAGGTGGGGAGGGGTCTCTGGAAGGGGCGGTCAATGGACAAGGAGCAGGGGGGCATAGATGGGGTGGAGTCTTGTGGGGGTTGTTAGGGGCAGCGGGTCTCTGGAGAGGGCGGTCAGGGGACAAGGAGCAGGGGGGCTTAGATGGGGTGGGGTCTTTGGGGGGTGGTTAGGGGAAGGAGGTCTCTGGAGAGGGCGGTCAGGGGACAAGGAGCAGGGGGAGTTGGAAGGGTCAGGGATTCTGAGGGGGGGCAGTCAGGGGACGTGAAGTAGGAAGGGGTTGGATAGGCGGCAGGGCCAGGCTGTTTGGGGGAGCACAACTTTTCCTATCCTGCCCTCCATACAATTTTGATCCCCGTCGGGCCAAAAAGTTTGCCCACTCCTGGCATAGAGAATGGTCAAAATTCTGTATCCTGACAAGTGATGGCCGGAGCCGGAGCTGGTCCTCTGCTAGGAGCCAGCTGAAGGTGTGTGAGAACAGAGAGAGAGGGGGAGGCCAGGTGACCTGTTTTCCTGGGAAAGAGAGAAAGCACGGAGGAGGGGCAGCTGGGCGTCACTGAGGATGGGGGGCTGGACGTGGGTCAGTCTCCTGGTTTGGGACTCAGTGGGGAGAGTCCAGGACTCGGGACTCTGGATTCCCCCCCCCCCCATGGAGTTTGCTGAAAGCTCCTGATTTCTGTGCTAACAAGCTCTGTTCTATGCTGTGTTCCCAGCGACCAATAAACCTTCTGTTTTCCAAGCTGGCTGAGAATCACAGCTAACTGCGGAGGTGGGGTGCACGGCCCATGTGGGGAAGCGTGTCAGGCTTCTCCTTAGGCTGCCCCAGGGGCTCAGGCTGGGGCCGTGTGCCCTCCCTGGGCTCTGGGGAGGGGGAGACTGGGGCCACACGCTCAGCGGGTGGGGCGATATTGGGAGTGCTCAGGGGCTGGGGTCCTACGCCTACGGGGGGGGGCAGGAACTTGCCTCCCCCAGCCCTAGATTCACACACCCCCCCCCGATGGCTGTACCCTGTTCTTATCAGCAGCTCCTAGTCCCAGGCGGGGGTGTGTGTGTGTGTGTGAAACAATCTATACAGTGGGGGGGGCGCTGAGAGCCATTGAACCAAACTGTAAAACGTGGATAGGATGGAAACCCCTTCAAGCCAAGGGGTGTGGCAGGTCCCCACCAGCCTAGATCCAACGCCTGTGCTGCCCCCCCCCCCCCCGCCCCCATGTTCCCCTGGGACCCCCCCCCTCCCAAGCCCCGAGCTGGGGACCCCACCCTGCATTCAGTTTTGCGCCGGCCTACCGTCTGCCCTCCCCCCATTCTCCCCCCTCAGCTGCAGCCTCCGTCCGCAGTCCGCACCAAGGCGGCCAGGAGCAAGAAAAGAAAGCAGCACATGGGGGGGGGGGGGATGGGTGGTAACAGGATCCTGCCCCCGCCCCGCACACACCGGGAGTTGGCGGCAGCTTTCCCGGGCCCAGGGCGGGAATCGCAGCCAGCTCCGCTGGGAGCAGCCTGGGGACAAACCTCCCGCTGCAGCCCGGGGGTGACGGGGGGCGGGTCTCTCTTACCTTCCCTCCGAGCGGGGCCCCCCTGGGGCAGGGGCCGGGCCGGGAAGGGTCCTGGCCAGGCTGGGGGCTCTCCCCTGGGAGAGGCTCCTGGGGAGCAGCGGGAAGGGCCTTGCTGGAGATTCCCCTCTCCCGGCTGCAGCCAGGGCTCCGGGCTCCCAGCACCAGCCGCCGGGGCTCGGGGATCTCGCCGGGAGCCAGAGTCACCGCAGCGGCTGCGAGTCACTTCCTGCTGCCGGGACTGAGCCCAGCGATCGCTCCCCCCAGAGCCGCCTCCCAGCTGCTCCTGGGTCCTAGCGATAAACCCATCGCGCTGCAGCATCTCTGTGTCCGGCTTCTGTTCCACTCTCAGGACAGAAGGGAGGGACCGTCTTCCATCTAGCGGGGGGAATGGGAGACATATTTTTTCTAAAATACTTAATAAACTTTAGAGGAAACCAGTAAACATGCGCAGAGGTAAGCAGGGAAATGGTCCCGCTACTGCGGCGGGACTTTCCTGACTTAAACACCCACCGGTGGAATCAAAAAGCAGAAGGATTTGAGTCCTCGCTCCATTCACCCAGAGCCTGCCTCACCTCCAGGGCTCCCCTTCCAATCTCCTCTGTAGCAAAGTCCTTATAACCCCCACAAGGCTGGGCCCAGGCTTCCTGAGGGGCTCGTCCCCCAACCTGGTTGTGACCTCTCAGGACACGAGCTACAGCGTCCCCACTCCGGGGAACTTTCCCCACTCTGGACGCCTCCCTGATCATTGTCTATATCCCAGAACAAATGCAATTTACTAAACAGCAGCTAATTAACAAAAATCAGGAAACAATGGGAAAGGCAAAAGGAAAACCCTTTGCCCCACTCTGTGGGCACTGGGGAAGCACAAACAGCGTCTGTGGGATGCCAGGGCAGTTCACAGTCTGTCCCTCCCACATCCCAGGCCTCCTGCCCAGGCCCTGACTGTGCTGCAGGGATTCTGTGGTTCAGACACGTGCTCTGGCAGTGGCCACACGCCCTCAGGGTCTAGGTGACAGGACCTTTCTTCTCAGTGTCCCTGGAAAGGTGCAAATCCAGAGGACAAATAAAAAGTCCCACTGTACGGGGAGACTTTGGCAAACCAGTAAAGTGCCTAAAACTAATATGGCTTATTGTTAAAAAGCAACCTAGTCAGCAAGCTGTAAATTGGCCAGTTAGCAAACTCAGCTTGACCAAGGCAGGAGGTGTTTTTGGGGTGCCACGGAAGGGGCAGCTTGACCCCGTGTCCTTCCTGATAAGAATTGTGTTGAAGTTGCTGATACATGCATTTTAAAAGAGCAGGAATGTCTATTGGGGTCTCAGAGCTGCAGACTCTGGAAAAACCCACACCTGGTTAATCAATAATCAGAAGGAACCTCTAGCCTGAAACTGCTTACTTAACAAGTTTTCTTTAAGGGACATGTCATTGTATTACTAATGTGTAAATAAGGGGGAAAACCTTGAGATAGGCGGGACTCATTTGGGGCTTGGTCTCTCCCTCTGGATGCATCTTGTGTTCCCCACTGGCAGACGGGCTGTCACTGTGCCACTCGAGAGCCACATCAGCTTTGGTAATTATCGAAGGTTGGGGGTGTTTTACTAACCTGTTGCGGACGTGTGTAAGTGCTTGAGACTAGTAAAGCTTAGCTTGAAGTGAAAGCACTCTTGTGTTGTCCTGTTTGTCCCAGCCATCGATCGGTCGGACGGCCATGTCTCCCCTGATCTATTTCCTGACACCTCCTCGCACAGAGTAAAAGTTACCAAGAGCTTTGGGTTGAAAGAACCCCGGGTTACAGAGTGGTGGAGGAGTGGTGGAGAGGAAGGAGATGGATGGTACAAACAGTGTGTAGTTTGTCCATTGCAATAGGAGGTAAAAGACGGCGGGGTGGGGTCGCTCCCTACAAGTTCCCGGGTCGCAGTTTGCGAGTTAATCTACGGATACATTCCATTACTGGGATTCAGAACTCAGGCTGATTGCCTGCTCGAGTGGAGAAATTATGTCCAGAGACAGGGAACCAATTCCAGGATACAGCCGCAGAGATCAGAGCTTAATACTCTGCCAATGACACCATGCAGAAACTGGAGTCCCCGAGATGGACCTGATTCTGACTGGCCATCAGGAAATGTTCATCTGTCTTATTGGGAGTGGTGAGCGCTGTATGTGTAGCATGTGCAGTCTGTTTTTGGTGGTGGTTAAGAAATAGAGGTTATGGAGGATATTACTGTGTAAGGCTCTGACACTGGTAAAAGACCCTGTAAACCTGCAAAAAAAGTTAAGCCCTGAGTCCAAAGGGAAAGGAGTGTTTGCTCTGAGTCCACAGGTACTTGCCCAGAGCCCATGGAGGAGTAGAGCCTGGAGCCACGGAAGGGTAAAGTTAGGAGCTTTTTGCCTAGAGCCCTAGGAACTGGGAAAAGGTGGGTGCCCTATTGTGTGCAGGTAACAGATCTGAACTGATAGAGTCTAGCACAGTAAACGATAGCAAAGAACCTGTGCCTTCTGTCAGAAAGGGTTGCTACCTATCTGGTAGAATGACCACCCCAGAGCAACAAGAGAGAAAGGGAACAAAGGAAAGGGACCAGGAGGGGTGGGGACTAGTTGAGGAGCCCACCCTTCTTGCTAAATGGTTAGTGGGACAAAGCCTGTGCCCATGGGAAGGGGCAGTTCAGCGAGGAAAGCAGGATCAGGCCCAGACAAGCAGATAGAGATTGGAAAACAGGTTGGGAGCCCTGAGGGGCACAGGTGCAGGAGTAAGGAGAAGAGTAAGTACAAACATGGGGAATTCAGATGCTGGGACAATACTTGGAATGGTGAAATCTGAGTTGATGAAGGGGTCATTTTGGGAGATAAGAAAGTGAGTTAAGGCACGAGAGTGAACAGTTAACTCTGCAAAGGCTGGAGGGAATGAAGCAGTTGAATCTTGTACAAATGTTAATAGAAAAAGAATTCTTGGTTTCCTTGCAGCCATTCTGAAGGAAAAATGGGCCCTTTTCCAAAGGAAAGTTTGTAAATAAACCAGGCAGAAAGACAATCTGCTTTGAATCATTTGACTGAACAATTTAGTCAAATTTGCTAAAAGAACATAAGGGGTTTCTATTGGAACTTACCTGACCCCAAATGTATAGCAATGTAATCTATGTACAGCTGTGTAAAAACTAAAGCAGTGTGAGGGATGTTAAGCAGAAGAGTATGCTTGTATCTCTCTGTGTGTGTATAGATATATTGTGTAAGTGTGTGGAGTGTTTGGGACCTAGGCAAACACTCCTGACTTGTAAAACTTTTTTTTCTAGATTTAAGCTAAATTGGTTTTTGGTTTGGTTTTAAATACCACCACTAAAAAGTCATCTGAATCTTTCATTCAAAGTTGCAAAACTGAGAAACACTTTTTGCCAGACACAGGTAACAAGTGGTGTTTGGCTTTGGTGTTTAATATTTAACCCTTAAAGGTACCCCGATGCTTTCTAAAGTTCAATATCTTTTTAAAGACCAAAGTCCTGGCTGCAGCAGGGCAGTCAAACCCAGGAGAATGGGGAGAAATTCTGGATCCTTTTTTTGTGGTAACAAAATAGCAGATAAGAGCTGTAGTAAAGGAATAAAAGATTAAAAAAGACAGTGCCCCTCTGGTGCAACAGCAGGGGTGAGGTGCACAAAAGAGAAGCAACATTAGAAACACTGAGCCTTACGGTGGTTCTGAGTAATCAGACTGTCACTTCGATGAAAACTCTGTGTGAGCACAAAAGAAACAGTTACACTAGGTTACCATCCGTCCGGGTTTCCCCGGACATGTCCGGCTTTTTCAGCTTTAAATGGCCGTCCAGGGGGGGATTTCTAATAAAGTAGAAATGTCCGGGATTTCCCCCTTCCCCTCATGCAGAGTGCGGCGCGGCTGATTGGACGGCTGGGCCTGATTGAAAGCCGCTCACAGCCACTGGGGCCTCTAGAAGCCAGAGTCCCTCCCTCTCTCCCGCTCCCTCCTCCCCCGCAGAGCAGCACCACAGTGTTTGGCTGCACGTGGAGCTCGCAGCTCTCCCTCGGCCTGGGGGAGGGGAGGGAAGGGACAGGGAACGGGGGGTTAGATTGGTTGGGGGTTCTGGGGGGGGG
>NW_020664975.1:0-8240 GCF_002925995.2 Terrapene triunguis | reverse complement strand
CCCTCCCTCTCTCCCGCTCCCTCCTCCCCCGCAGAGCAGCACCACAGTGTTTGGCTGCACGTGGAGCTCGCAGCTCTCCCTCGGCCTGGGGGGGGGGCAGCAAGGGACAGGGAACGGGGGGGTTAGATTGATCAGGGGTTCTGGGGGGGCTGTCAGGAGAAGGGGGTGTAGAGAGTGGTTGGGGCAGTCAGGGGACAGGGAGCAGGGAGACTTAGATAGGGGGTGGGGTCCTGGGGGCAGTTAGGGTGGGGGGGGTCTCAGGAGAGGGCAGTCAGGGGACAGGTAGGGGGTAGGGGGATTCTGAGGGGGGCAGGAAGTGGGAGGGGGTGGGGCTGGGGCGGGGCTAGGGCGGCATCCCGTGTCCTCTTTTTTGATTGTTGAAATATGGTAACCTTAGTTACACCTTATGTATAAATTGATATGGCTAATATAGTGTTATAGAAGTTAAACTATGAAAGGAATGTGCATGTTTCCCAGGATATGTGCAGTGTATGTTGTAGAAGGGGTAAAAAGAAATGCAAACAAAGCATGCTACTTATCTAAAATCCTATTAGGGCTCTAAAGGGAGCCACAATAGGTTGTGTTTTCTTTTCCAGCTCACTGTGTGTTTTGGAAGCAGGAGAAAGCAAAACTCGGTGGAAGTTGATTGTGTCCCTTTTAAGACAGGGTCTCTGAACTGCTGATGGCTTTGGATCCAAAAGCAAGCCAGAAAGCATCTGTGAAAATGCAACTTACCTTACTGATAGAGGAAGGTGGAAAAAGGAGTCAAACCTAAAAATAAGAGCGGGACAGGTTAACCCTAAGTAGGAAAAATATTCTTTTTGTGTGTGTATGCAGTGCTAAAATCTGAAGCTTTTAATAGATTTGATGTTAATATTAAACATTGGGATAAATTTAATGTTAATAAGTACCCCTGTAACAATGTATAGTGTGTATGATTTTTGGAAAAATCTTTAAGGTCATATGGTAATGATGCTTCTCTGCTATTACCTGTGAATACACTTAAAGCTTAGCACAGCAGGAAAAACATTACAAACTTGGTCTGCTGTATAAGAAGGAAAACTGAGGTCCACCACCTCATAAGTTTCATAACTGAACAGTGGGATAATTTCCCCATAACCCTTAAAAGGTAGGAGCCATTGAAACCTGGCCTGCCTATAGAACAAAAACACAGGAAAGTATGGGGGTAATTCCTCTGTTTTGCCTGCAATCAGCAAGGATATTTGTAAAAAAAAAAATAATAATGGATATTTTAAGCAATAATCTGCCACCCCAAAAGGGGTAGAAACATGTGCTTCTTGTCTTTCAGAAAATCAGGAAAAGCTGATACCAGCTGAAGAGCAACCCAGAATACTATGGCTTTAATGTTGCGACAAAGATTGTATTTTGTGTTTTATGTTTTGTATTTTGTCTTGTGTTTGTCTCGTTGCTAGCATTGTTGTGTATTGTGTTACAAAACAAGAAAATACTGCATTAGGCAGAAAAGGATGAGCAAGCATTTTAACTGTATTTACAAAAACCAATGTTGCAGAAGGACAAAGGTCAAGAAACGCCAGTCTGTCAACAGGGAAACATCCTTAGGTGGCAAAGGCACATTTAAAAGCAAAATATGCATGAGACACAAGATGTATCTGTTGGTGGGAAGGGAATAAAAGGATGGACATAAAAGTTTTAAAGTACAAAGTGAAATTACCAAGGGAAAAAAGGGAATGTAAAAACATTGGTTACTAAAAGAATCAGACTTGCCAATTATTACTTCTTAGTGCCTGGTCTACACTACCCCCCACTTCGGACTAAGGTACGCAAATTCAGCTACGTTAATAACGTAGCTGAATTCGAAGTACCTTAGTCCGAACTTACCGCGGGTCCAGACGTGGCAGGAAGGCTCCCCCGTCGATGCCGCGTACTCCTCTCGCCGAGCTGGAGTACCGGCGTCGACGGCGAGCACTTCCGGGATCGATCCATCGCGTCTAAATCAGACGCAATAAATCGATCCCAGAACATCGATTGCCTGCCGCCGGACCCTCCGGTAAGTGTAGACGTACCCTTAGTCAACTTCCAGCATGCAAGCCCAGCTGAATGCACCTGGGTGTTGTATGACATTGGAGGTAAGGAAAGAAAGGCCCAGTGAAGGTATAGCTGCCCTAATACTATCTCAATGTGAACTGCTGAAGATTATTGGATTTCCCCTGGTAGCCAGGAGGGGTGGGTAGCCTAAAGAAAAGGCTCCCAATAAATGTATTGAACTGCTTTGGGTGGAACTGGATTAGAAGTTGGAATGCTGGATGCTACTAACATAGAGGTATTGGCAAACAAATGAAGTTATGTTATAAATGTTTCTGTCATATTATAGCAATTAGGGTATGTGACTTTGAATTTCATGTACCCGAATTTAAATATAGTCAGTTAAAAGTGTCTTATACTTCGTATTCTATTGTAACACCTGTGCCCCTTGGAACGGATCTAACTGCTTTGCAAACATTGCTTGTACACCCTGATTTCCAGAACCAGTTACATTCTGCAAAACAGGAAGGGTGCAGAGTCATGGTTACCGTGCATCATAATGCCAATGAAATTAAACGGGTGTTTGCAAGAATTGGCCAAGAACTGTCACACCACTGGTGGGAAGTGTTATTGGGATGGTCCCCCACTGGCACAGGAATCCTGAATTTAGCCCTAGACCACATCATAGTAATCTTGGGGTGCCAAATAGTAGTGGTTTTTGTTACCAGCCTAATGACATGCTGGACCTGGCACAAAATCTGGCAATTGCAAGTCGCCCGACAGATGAGTCAGTGGTTACTGCCACCGGGAAAGGAACATATCGAACTCGTCGTCCCTCCCTTAAATGGGAAAGGAGGCTAAGGCGATCACTTGTCAATTGCTATGCTGGTGTGCTAAGTATGGGATGCCAACAAGAAGATAATTTGCTCAGTCTCGGCTGAGAGCCTTGAGCTTTCGTTGGATCTCAACTCAGGTGCATCCAGACAAGGTGTGACAGCGATCGTGTAAAGGCCCCCTTGTGCGAAAGGTGGCCTTTAAGGAGGGGAAACTGTACGGGGAGACTTTGACAAACCAGTAAAGTGTCTAAAACCACTATGGCTTATTGTTAAAAAGCAACCTAGTCAGCAAGCTGTAAATTGGCCAGTCAGCAAATTCAGCTTGACCAAGGCAGGAGGGGAGGGGGTTTTGGGGTGCCACGGAGGGGGCAGCTTGACCCCGCGTCCTTCCTGATAAGAATTGTGTTGAAGTTGCTGATACATGCATTTTAAAAGAGCAGGAATGTCTATTGGGGTCTCAGAGCTGCAGATTCTGGAAAAACCCACACCTGGTTAATCAATAATCAGAAGGAACCTCTTGCTTGAAACTGCTTACTTAACAAGTTTTCTTTAAGGGACATGTCATTGTATTACTAATGTATAAATAAGGGGGAAAACCTTGAGATAGGCGGGACTGGTCTCTCCCTCTGGATGCATCTTGTGTTCCCCACTGGCAGACGGGCTGTCACTGTGCCACTCGAGAGCCACACTCAGCTTCGGTAATTATCGAAGGTTGGGGGTGTTTTACTAACCTGTTGAGGACATGTGTAAGTGCTTGAGACTAGTAAAGTTTAGCTTGAAGTGAAAGCACTCTCGTGTTGTCCTGTTTGTGCCAGCCATCGATCGGTCGGACGGCCATGTCTCCCCTGATCTATTTCCTGACACCTCCTCGCACAGAGTAAAAGTTACCAAGAGCTTTGGGTTGAAAGAACCCCGGGTAACACCCCCACTTGGTAACCTCTGTAACTGATTTTGGGGGGGGCGGCAGCCTCGTGATCTTTCAGCACTTCTGGCTGCTGACCTAGTTCTGTCCCTGCCTCCCCCCACAGGGTTCCACAGGGTGCAGGCCATGGACTGGGACACCCCCGGGGGGCGGGGGAAATGCCAGTACGATAGGGATGACTTCATCAGCTTCCACGTCCAGCCTCAGGCCCCTTACCCTGTCTGCATCCTGACTCCCCCCCCTGCCCGGAGCCATGGCCCTGCTCCTGGCCCCACCTCAACGGGATGGGGAGGCACAGAGAGGGATAAGGTGGGGCACCACACCCCTACTCTAAAAATCATTCCACTTGTCCCAGAGCAATTCCAGCTTCTCTGCCTGTGCTTTGCGGGGCTAAACCAGTCATGGTGGCAGCCAGGATGCTGGGCAGATGCCCATGTTGTGAACTCCTTAATGTGTAACCAGTAGAATTTTAATAGATGAAAGGGTTACTTTTTACATGCTATTTTCATCCCTAATCTGGATACCTGCCTTGTAGCTTCAGAGCCCTTAGGCAGAACCTTCCACCAACCCCCAAAGCTTCCCTGACTATTTGCATTAATAGAATTCCCCTCTGGCTGCTGGATGGGGCAGCCCCTCCCTCTCTCTTGCCCCATGGGTGGGGAGCTGCCATTGTATCTCTCCCTCTCCTTCTCCCTGACCCCCACCCTCTTTCCCCCCCCCCCCCCCCCCCCGGCCCCCCCCGCTCTCCCAGCCTCCCCTCCCCATGTCCCCCCTTTCCTCTGCAGTGACCCCCCCACTCAGAGTTTCCCTCTATTGCAGCCCTGTTCCCATCTGGCCCCTAAGTCTTCCCTGATTCTCCTGCATCGCCCCATCCCCCTTTCAGCCATTCCCTGCCTCCTGCATCTGCCCCGGACCATCTCTCATCCTCCTCAATCCCACTTTATCTACACCCTCTTCAGCCCTCTCTCAGCTCCACTCCTCTTCCTCTGTCCCCCCCCAGGTGTGGCTGTCCCAGCCCCCAGCGCAGCGTGGGTTGGCTTCCCCCTGTTTTGCACACAGTGGGAGCTGGCAGGTGTCATATAGGAAACTGTTCCCTGTAGGAATGTGCTACCTCCACCAGTTGCTGATCTGTAACAGGTTTGTAAGAAACGGCTATTCTAAAAAAACTTCTCTCTGATGTAGTAAATGACTATAGATAGCAGTTTGTCCCCTGCACTCTTTTATTGTCCCCTTCACTCGTGGCAGGACTAATTATTATCTAGACCATTCCTGCCAGGTGTTTGTCAGCTACATGACCCCCCGATCAGTTAATTTTTGCCCCCTGCTCAGACCCTGGCTGCCCCCTCCTCCAATTTGCCCCCTTTGCCCCTTTTTAACCCATGTAAAAAGCACTCAGCACAATCTTATGCTTAGTAAGGGCAGGATGAAGGGCAGTGGCTTCAGCAGATGTTACTGAGCACGCTCAGTTAACCATAAGTAGCACATTCCTACAGGGAGCAGTTTTCTGTATTGCACCATCTGGAGAGTTAATTAATCCACCCCAATGGGTGATAACAGCTATGTCTGTGGGAGAAGCTCAAAACATAAATAAATGCCAATTGACTCTTCGGCAGGAGGCAGGCAAACGGGAAATGCCAGCCAGAGGGGATTTCCCTGGCAGATAAGATTTCCAACTCTCCCAGGCCAGGCACCATTGCCACAAATGGTGTCAGGTCCAGGAGAGGTGGCAACCCTAGTGTCAGATGAAAAATTTTCCCCACAGACCCTAGAAGAGTCTGGAAAGCTGAAGAATGATCAGCTCTGGTCTGAGCATGGGCAGCAGGTATAGCAGGCCGGGGGAAGGGAGGCTAAGCAACGGTGGTTTAATCATGAAGGGACAGAGGAATCTTTAGTGCATCTGGCACGTAAATATCTTGCGACTCCGGCTGCAACAGTGTCATAAGATTGCCTCTTCTCACTTGCAGCATTACCTCCTGCAATGGAAACAAACTTGTTTGTCTAAGCCAGGGGTGGGCAAACTTTTTGGCCCGAGGGCCACATCGGGGTTGTGAAACTGTATGGAAGGCCAAGTAGAGAAGGCTGTGCCTCCCCAAACAGCCTGGCCCCCACCCCCTATCTACCCTCTCCCACTTCCCGACCCATGACTGCCCCCCTCAGAACATTCTACCCATCCAACCCCCCCTGCTCCTTGTCCCCTGGCTGCCCTGATCCCTATCCAGACCCCTGCCCCCGACAGGCCCCCCAGGACTCCCACACCTATCCAACTGTTCCCTGTCCCCTGACCCATATCCACACCCCGAGTCCTAACTGCTCCCCCAAACCCCACCCCCTATCCACCTTCCCTGCTCCACCTCCCCTGACTGCCCCATCCAACTGCCTCCTGCTCCCTGTCCCCTGACTGCCCCCTGGGACCTCCTGCCCCTTATCCAACTCCTTCCTGGCTCCCCACCCCTTTACCATGGTGCTCAGCACAGCAGGAGCTCACAGCCCCGCCGGAGCCAGCCACGTCGCTCAACGCTGCCCGGCAGGAGCATTGGTCCAGCGTGCTGGAGGTGTGGTGTGCTGAGGCTGCGGGGCAGGGGGAACAGCGGAGGAGGGGCTGGGGGCTAGCCTCCCCAGCCAGGAGCTCAGGGGCTGGGCAGGACAGTTCCGCAGGCCAGATGTGGCCCAGGGGCTGTAGTTTGCCCACCTCTGGTCTAAGAAGTTGGCTGAACAAGAAGTAGCACTGAGTGGACTTCTAGGCTCTAAAATTGTACATTGTTTTATTTTGAATGCAGGTATTTTTTACATAATTCTACGTTTGTAAGTTACACTTTCCGGATAAGGAGATTGCACTACAGTACTTGTATGAGGTGAATTGAAAAATAATATTTTTTTTGGGGGGGGGGTTACAGTGCAAATACTTGTAATAAAAAATAAAGTGAGCATTGTACACTTTGCATTCTATGTTGTAACTGAAATCAATATATTTGAAAATGTAGACAACATCCAAAAATATTTAGAGAAATGTTATTTTATCATTGTTTAACAGTGCAATTAATCACATGATTAATCAGAATTAATTTTTTTTAATCTCTTGAAATCCCTAATTCCAATTGATTTCTTTGATAAAATTATATGGTAAAAAAGAGAAAGGCAGCAATTTTTCATTAATAGTAGCTGTGACACTTTTGTATTTTTCTGTCGGATTTTGGAAGCAAGTTATTTTTAAGTGAGCCAAGTAGGCAAGACAGATCAGACTCCTGAAAGGGGTGAAGTGGTGGGGAAAGGCTGAGAGCCACTGGCATATAGGACCAATAGAAAGAGCACACTGGAGAACAGACAATCAGGGGGGAACTTCAGCAGTTTTCTGGACTATAACTGGGGGACAAGAACAGCACCTGTGACACTTCAGGCAGTGGCGTAGCCAGGTGGAGGGAAAAGGGGAGCAATAAAAAAAAAAAAAAAAGGCGTCATCCGCTGTGGCGCTTTTACTCAACCGGTGGTGGGCCCTTCACTTGCTCTGGGTGTCTTCAGCGGCACTGAAGGGCCTGCCGCCGAAGTGCCACCGAAGACCCGGAGCGCCGCTGGGTGAGTAAAATAAAAGCGCCGCAACGGCTGGTGCCTTTTTTTTTCTCCCGCTCCCCCGGATGAGTACAAAGACACCAATAAATTGACAAGGCGCCATTTGTGCTCAGTGGAGGAGCGCCCGCTCCCCCGCTCCCCCCCAGCTACGCTACTGACTTCAGGTCGCAAACAGAAGAGTACGTTTTGCATTCATGAAAAGGGAGATCCTAGCGATGGTGGCTGGTGACCCTGGGAGAATGCTTCAGCCATGGGTTTTACTTGTTAAACTCTGCCTATCTGAATCCTGTTATACCTGGTGTTTGATGTGTAACCTGTTGATCTTATTGCTTCGCTCACTATTTCTTCAATCTTAGCTAATAAACTCTTGTTTGTTTTCACTAAAAATATATCTCAGTGCTGTGATGTTCTATTGGTGCTGATCCTCAGCTGAATCAAACCAGCTGGTATTATCCCTTTGGGGATGGCTTACCTGGGCACTTCTGAGTATCTGGATGAGAGGGGGTCTGGACACTACAGAAAGACCCGTCAGAGGAGCTCGAGGATGAAGTGGCACCTAGTGTTAATCTGCAAGGCAAAGTAAGGACTGGCAGAGCCCGGATGTGTTCATATGGGGAGGTAAAAGGCTGGAGGCGGGGCAGGCCCACAACATTTTGGCACCTGAGGCAGGGAGCTCAAATGACACCCTCATGCCCACTCGCTTGGGCCAAAACTTTGAAAGGTCTCAATTCTGCCTTCTTCCTGTTCTACCAATCACAACCAATTACAAGAGTGTTATCACAAACTCTCCTGATTTCATCTGGATACTTTCAATACCTGTTGTTTTTCTTAAAAACCCAACTCTTGGAATCATATGAATACTGTGACAAAGTTCCTTCTTTACCTTGGTGGGTCCTGCACTTATTGGCAGATTT
>NW_020664974.1:4954-15050 GCF_002925995.2 Terrapene triunguis | reverse complement strand
TGTAGATTAAAATTTAAATCTTTGACAGAGGATTTAAGTAATATTGGAGCACAATGTGATATTTTGAATACAGCTAAACTTTGTGTTGCCCACTAGACTAAGAAGTATATTGTGATATTGATTGATGACCATCAAGCCTGTAATCTTAGCTTTGTGAACTTCTTTCTCCATCTTTGTTCATAGCTCAAGTATTGGAGGAAACCAATGATTGTGAAATTAGTTAAGAGTCCCAACTTCTAAAGCAAGTAAACTTCGGGCTTAAAATGTGTTGGGTTTTATGGGCCAGATCTTCAGCTGCTATAAATCGACAGCTCCATTGACTTGAATGAACTATTCTGATTTCCAGCAGCTGCGGATCTGACTCAACAAATGTATTATTCAAATGAAACGTGTCTGCGATGGACAGTGTTCAATGTGGGGTTTTTTAGAAGCACCATAACTGAATTTTGGGTTGGCAAATATTGTGATACATATATATTTGTTTGGATTTTTAGGTGCTTTATAATTCCACTCTTGGTGCCGTCATTGTGTCAGATTAGTTTTGCCGCCTCTTTTCTCTTTACAAACATTAACTAAGTAACCTTCCTCATCCCTGGGAGGTACAGAAGGGTCAGTATCATCCCTTTTTGGTACATGGGGAAACTGAGGCACGGGGCGGGGGCGTGAGTTGCCCAGCATCACACAGTGAGTGAGTGGCAAAGCCGGGATGAGAAATCTATTTCTGGTTTCCAGTCCCATACTCAAACCATTAGACCACACTGCTTATCCTTTGCATAGTTTTGAGTATATTTACTGACTTTATTAAAACAACAAAGTTCCAAAAGGAACCCCCAAAACTTTGCTAATATACAATTTGAGTCGAGGATTTATTTCTGTATTTAAAAGAACTAGATTCATTACAGCTGAGCATTTACATGTTAAAAAGGAAGGCAATTCTCAACTGAGGTTCTGGCACCAACCTTTAATCTGGCCCCAGCTACTTCTCATTTTGTAGAATCACAGAACTGTGGGGCTGGACGGCTCCTCAAGAAATCATCAAGTCCAGCCCCCTACGCTGAGGCAGGACCAAGCAGGGTGCGATTCCCTGCTTGAGGAGACATCCCTGCACTAGCTGTCATCAAGCTAGCGTGTTAAATAGCAGCGTGGCTGCGACAGTTCAGGCAGTGGCTTGGGCTAGCCGCCGGAGTACGTACTCATAGGGGCCGGGTGGGGTTGTACTCGGGGTGGCTAGCCCCTCTCACCGCTGTCCATGCTATCCTTGCTACAGTGCTATTTTAGCAAGCCAGTGCTGTCACTACAGGTATCACACCCCCAGCTGCAAGTGTAGAGATACACTTGGTGGGGGGATTGGCAGGGGGTGCAGGGTCCCAGGCCCAGATTCTCAGAGGTATTTAGGCTCCTAACTGCCATTGATTTCCATGGAAGTTAGGAAACTCCATACCTTTGAGGATCTGGGCCCCAGTTCTCGGGCTCTGCTGTCTGTGGCTCACATTTTTAGCTGGAGGACGACGCACACATTCTCACTAGCTTCAGGCTGGAAATTGTCCCGCAGACAATAAGATCGACTGAAACAAAACTGGCCACCCTTCCTGACTTGTTGCAGAATGGACGTGCACAGCTTGCCAAGGGAGGAGGAGGAGGAGGACGCGGCTGCTGAGGGCACGTCCACCTTGGGAAGAGAGGAACATTCCAGTGGGAGTCAGCGTGAGCCGGAGCTGGCTCGAGAAGATACTCAAGATGGCCCAGCCAAGGTCGTTCCTAAGCAGAGTGGGCCCATCCTAAGCTGTCTAAAGCGAATCTGCCAAAAAGTGAAGAGATGCGAGACGCGATATCCCCGAACTGTCACTACAGGTAAAAGGAAAGGCTAAGGATGCGCTAAGGGGTGGGAATGAAGGGAGGCAAACTCAGTCTCAACCCCCATGTGTTCAAAGATTTGCAGTGATCCCAAAGGCTCTTGGGTTTGTGTTCCACTTAGGGGAAACTGAAGACAAGGCACAGAGAGTGTGTGTGTGGGGGAAACATGGAAAAAGTGGAGGAGGGGAGAACAAATAGATGTGGCCGCATGGCTTTGCTAGTGGGTGGACGGCGCTCTTCCATGGCTGAGTCTGCATGCAGCTCGAGGGCAGCCCTCTGTTCTGCACGGGGGGCAGAGATCACTGCTGGAGCTTGGCAAATAAATAATGAGCTAGCAGTAATCAGTCCCAGTACTAATCATCCCGGAATCTGCCAGAGACTGGAATGACAGGAGACAGTGTTCCTGAATCAGGACCAGTTTGGTAAATGCTGGATCTCCGTGAGGTCCTTCCATCCCCAGTGTGAACACAATACTTACAAGCCCTGATACAAACACTAGACCCGGGTGACGCTCAGACCCCTGTATTTCTAAGGCTCTCCAGCACTGGTGGAGGTGATGATGCCCCCAGAGCCTGTATTTCTCTGGGAATCTCTGGCTGCTGGAAGAGGAAGGGCAGTTTCTATTTCTCTCCACCACACACTGCTCTCCCTTCTCTTTCTTACCCTTGTAGTGAAGTCATTGCTTAGAGCAGGCAGAACAATACAACACTAGGGATGACTGACTAGCCCAATACCTGGGTTGGAATGGGAGTCCTATTTCTGGATCCTAGAGCCTGGTTCTCATTACACTAAGGCCTCTTTCCACTGCTCTGGCAGGTACATCTCTCTCAGGAACCATAAGGAGGAATGGAGAGGGAGTAAAATGGGGCCTAGGTGTGGCCACGCCTCTGCACCCAGAAGTGTGCAAAGGAGACACCCCCACACACACTCTGGGCCCAGCTGGTGCCTCTCCACAACAGGGCCCTGCTCTTGGAGAGCCCGTAGGCATTACTGTAATAAAATTCTTAAATAACCTAAAGCAAAAATAATCTTGCTCCCCCACTCCCTGCACACTTCAAGTTCAAATATTCTTGGCCAACCTCTCACAACACACGTGCAGGTGAATTCTGTAGGGCTAACGTTGTTAGCAATGACACATTTCTAACTCTTATAGTGAGTGTAAAGGCGAAATTCTTTGACTTTGAATAAGTGGCCAACCTGAAAACCACAGACTTAAGCAACGAGGCTTCCACCACTTCCCTTGGAAGGATGTTATCCTGGCTGTTCCACCCATCACGAGCTCCTAGCTGCTTTCCCATGCTGCTGACGGCGGCAAAGCAGGATATGTGAACTGAATCCTAATTGCAAGAGCATCAGCCAGTCCTATTCAGCCATATTTGGCTGGCTAATGTTCATGCTATCGGACAAATCTATTATTTGGTTGGCCCTATACAGTACAGCGAGTCCTGGTATTTCTTTGGGTCTGTGCTCATTCATGTCCAATCGGAGAGCACAAGATATTTATTGTGTAATGAATCAATAACATTTATCCAAGAAATAAAGGGGGTAGAGGATGTGACTGGAGTCAGGAGAACTATCTTCTATTCCCAGCATTGCCAGTGACCTGCTGTTTGACTGAGCCAGTCACTTCACCTCCCTGTGCCATGGTTTCTCCAGCCATAAAAATGCTGGTAATAATACCGGCCCACCTTTAAAAGCCATTTGGAGATCCTCCACTGAAAAACTCCATAGAAGTGCAAAGGAGTCTCATTCTGGGTCTCTCTTATTTTGTTTTTGTTTTTGAAGGAATCCCCAATTTGATTCTGATTTTGATCACACCAATCTCTCTTGCTTTGAGAGTCAGTGGCTTATTTCACCAGCATCACAGTTTCCTTCACTTCTCCCCTGCTCAAGCAGGATATAGATGTCTAGCCCTATTCAAAACAAACGGTGGGAATCAAACCAATCAAGCCAACAAACAAAAGATAACCCTACCCAGAGCAGAGATATCTTACCCCAAAAAGGGAGATGTGCCAGTGACGCCAAGCTTTCCACTAGGAACTTCGCTATTGCTCATTGATTTTAGCTGGAAGGAGCCCAGATACCACGGTGATGGGCAGCAGTATACAACCCCAAGACAGACAGACCGTGTCCTTTCTTTGGTTTAAATGAACTGTCTTTTGGGCACCAATCAGTCCATGAATGACACCTCAGGGCGCGTTCGTTCCCCTTTAACCAGCAATGGCAGTAATTTCTTTCTTTCTGTCATTCCTTCTTTCTTATTAGTCCCAGATATCTCGTGCATGGAGACTATTTGGGAGGCGGATGAAAGTGGATGTGAGCAGCATGGCTGTGCTATGGAGGGAGTCATGCTCTTGCTGGAATCATGGAGAAACACTGTTGACTACTTCAATAGTAACAAAGAGGTATAAACCTTCTCCATCTAATCTGTAAACTAGTGTCCCCTCACGCTGTCCGTCCCACCTGACCCAGCCTGGGACATCCCAGAAGGTTTATCACATAGGGTCTGACTTCTCTTCAAACCCTTTGCCTACAGCACTCAACCTTTCTTCTTTCACTTACTCCAGACAATCCAGCCTCTGGATGCTTTTCTCCTATTATACATATTAGGTGCCTTCTCCAGATACATCCCACAAACTCTTTGGTGATCTCATGCCCCGTTTGTCGGTGGTATCCTTGATTTGCAGGGATTTCCCACCACTCTGTGCTAGTTTCAGTAGATTCTTGCCCGGCTACTCCCCTGCCTCACACTATCCGTTGGACTCAAGGACGAGACATTTCCACCCAAGGTCTCCCCTGGCGACTGCTCCTCTCTCAGGGCTGGTCTACACTGGGGGGGGGATCGATCTAAGATACGCAACTTCAGCTACGAGAATAGCATAGCTGAAGTCGACATATCTTAGATCGATTTACCTCGGGTCCTCACAGCGCGGGATCGACGGCCGCGGCTCCCCCGTCGACTCCGCTTCCGCCTCTCGCTCTGGTGGAGTTCCGGAGTCGACAGGGAGCGCGTTCGGGGATCGATTTATCACGTATAGACGAGACACGATAAATCGATCCTCGATAGATCGATTACTACCCGCCGATCCGGCAGGTAGTGAAGACGTACCCTTAGACCTTCACTGACAAAACAAATGGGTCCAGCTTTGTCACTTATACACATGGTGTCAAGGCTGAATCCCTACTCTGGCACTTCGAGTGCAGAAGGTGGAGGCTGGCAAGGATTTAAAAAATCAATACTTGCCACTCCAGGCTTGTATTACACTCCCAAGTTTACAGCTTTTCTCTGACCTTGTCTTGGAAAACGCTGCCACCACCCAAATGCAAAAAAACCCCTTGGACCCAGGAAGGAGCACTTGGGAATTCTTCCCTGTGGGGTCTCCTCAAGCCCTTTCAAATCCCCCCACCCCCCGCGGGGAAGAGCTGAGAAAGAAAACAAAGGAAATCTGCTGTTGCCACCAGCTAATTAAACAACACGCACAAACCTCTTAGGACACCAAAAATCCAATTCTGTTCTTAAAAAAGGTAAATTTTGTTAAAAACAAAAAGGAAGAAAGTACATCTGGAACTTAGGCTTTTTGCTAGATCTTAAAAGAAAACAATTACAAAAATTAAGCATCAAGATAGCTCTCTTGAGGTTCAGCTTCAAGGTTACAAGCAAAACAAAAGTATCTGGGGTTAGCACAGAGGAGATCCACAAGCCAAAATAAAGAAATAAACCTGATCGCGTCTAGTTAAACATTCCCTGTCCAATGATTTTTCTCGGTATGGAAGATGAATTTTCATACCTGGTTCCAGCCTTACACAGAATTGCTGCTCCGTGTCCCGTCTCCAGAGAACAGACACAGACAAAGAGAAGTTTTTTCCCCATTTTAAAAAGTTTTAGCCCTCCCATTGGATCTTTTGGTCAGGTGCCCACTCCTTTTCCTTTAGCTGGGGAACTTTGTTAACCCTTTACAGGTAAAGCAAGCAGAGAACAGCCACATGGTCACGCTACATCTGGCTACTTGTCCTACAGAAAACAGGCCCTGTGTGGAGTCCTCCACATGGAGTCCCATTGCTGTTCTGCTTGTTCTCCTTGATCCAACCCTTCTCTGAACAAGTAGCTCACACAGTCAGGTCCTACACAATCCAACATTCTGCTGGGAGCCATCAGAGCCCTGCTTAGACTGTCAGTTCTTGGGAGCTGGGCCTGTGTCTTCCTTTGTTTGCAGACAGAGCCCAGTATACTGTAGGTGCTGCCCGGATACATCATCATCCTCAACTCCCCACGATTTCTGATCCTGACTATTCATTGCTCTGCAACATTGTTCAGTTATCCACCAGGTGTTCCGTGTGGAGGGGTTTTGAATGAAGGTAGAATATTCTACCCGATGATGTTCTCTATCTAAATCCCTTTCACCCTGATATATATTTTTTCTCATTTTGGTTTAGGATTTCATTATGAAAAAAAGTTTCTTAAGACTCTTGCTTGTTCTCAGCAAGAGCATCGACTGGCAGAACATGCCTGACTTTTTTATTCACAACTTTGCATCAGACACTGCAGGAGCCATAGTGGTGAGTAAATAATGTACACAGGGTCCATGTTGTTGGTTGGAAAAGATTGATGAACTGTGGAGAATACTTAGCTGCTAAACCCACGCTAGGGTCCATGGAATCTGGAGAGTTGTAAAGAACTTTGTTGTATACACTGAAGCAATTATTTCAGTGTGTAAAATTGAGGTCAGTGCTGATTGACTGGAAATATTAGTGTGAATGGACAGAGAGAGGATGCTAGTTGGTGGGAAGTAGGAGATGAGTGAACAGAGATGGATGAGGAAATGAGTGAGTGAATTTGTGGCTGGGTAGAAACAGATGAGATCCCTTTGGACAACAACACTGGCTGAGCAGCTTCATGATCTGGGAGCTCTTCCATCAGAAAGGAAGATCCTGGGTTTTGGCTAGGCTCCTTGTTACTTTTGGAATATCTGATGTTCTTTTAGCTGGGGATTTATTGGAGACTCCGGAGAAGCCTGTGGCTAATTTAGCCTTTTTTGAGGCCTCCAGAGTTAGCTGTGATGCCAGGGCTTTGTATAACCTCCTCAATGAATGTGTGAGGGAGTAGGATTGATGCTGGGAGCACTTGTGTCTCATTTACTATGTTTGCCCCTTTGTGACTTACAGGAGATGATTAAGAAAGAACCCCGGGACTCTCTCTCCAGCACCATACGGCTCCAGGCCATGGCCATCATTATCGAGCTGAGGTAACGTGACTTCTCATTTAACTGCCCAGCCTTCACACCTGGCTTCTCACTCCATGCTCGGTGGGACCAGAGTTGCCAATAGCAGTCCCTCACTTCGTGCCTTTTTCTCTTTAGATGCTGAGGATTCTTTGGGGAGGAGCTGGGGGACTATTGCATGGCTGACTGATGATTTTCTACCCAGTAACATTGTAATCCTCTTTACTCCACATGTGATTCAAAGCCAAGAGTCTCTGCAGACATTTTGAGATGATTTTCTTTCTGGAGGTGTCAGCTGAGTCATTTCCTTCACTCTCTTTTGTAGCGTTTCTGAGCCGGATTTACTATTCGGGTCACCAGTCCCTGCCCTCCCGTGCTTTTCCTGTATTCTGTTAATCTTTGCCAGTGTCTTACTCTTCTACATTGTTACTGTTCACATGAGCTTGTTCTCTTGTATAGTCCAGATGTCTCTTAGTCTCACGCTCCTTCAGCATAACCCTCAGTTCATGTCCTCACCATCTGATGCCTCCGTTACGCTTCAGCACCTCAAAGTCCAATCCAGGCTTCTTCCTTTTACCAGCAAAAAGCATGTGGTGAAGGCCATGGGCTCCCACCAGAGAAGGGTCCTGCTGAGAACATTCCTCAAGAGCGTGTTTTCCCTGCCACTTCTAACGACATTGCAGGCGCAAGGAGTAATCAGGGGTACAAGCGCCCAGGACACAAAGGTAACTCAAGAATGGCTTCCTGTTACTTACTTTGGGCCCATATTGGTGATATGTGACTACACTGTCAGCGAAATTTCTCATGGAACGCAATTGTGGAGTATCAGTTGGGGACTTTAGCCCCGGTGACGTGGCCCTGATCATTCGTTCCATGCATACAGCAAGTAGCTGCCACATTCCCAATTATGAAAATGATCCATCCGTTTTCAATTTACTAGGGAACTACTGGGGATCCCAATCTGGGTGGTGAAGCTAGAATGAGGCATGTGGAATGAGGAAAACGTACTTAGTGCTTGGCCCAGAAATGGGGCTGGCTATTGTTTGATCACTGACCGGGTATTTCTGGTGTGTGTCACCTCCCACAGCTAGGTCCTCTTGCATGAAGGGGCTGAATAAAGTTGGGGTCCTGCGGCACTCGATACAGCCACATTTTCAGCCTGAACTTTACTTTAGTCCCTACTTTTGACCTGCAATTATTTGCAGTTACACCTTAGCTCACGTGGGCACCTGAAATACCTGATTTCACACCGAAATCCAGTACTTTGGCATCGAAGTGATCAACTTGACGGGTGAAAAGACCAGTAGGAGCAAAGCTGCGCCTGCAAATTGTGGGTGTAAATATGGTGGCAAATCTTTAAACATCTGACCCGTACTATCAGAGTTGCTAAAGCTTTCAGTGCCTGCGCTTTTTTAATTCTGAAAAGCCATTTATGGCCCTAAAGTTGAGGGGAGAGAAATTACAGACACTGGACCAAATTCACTACCAAAGTTAATAGAATTTAGAACACTTAATTTGCCTCACATCCCGCATGCTCACATATGCTCTCTCTAACCAAATCATTGGAGTGAATAGTATCTAAGACCCAGAGGAGTAAAGGGCAAAGACACAGGGCCGGCGCAACCCATTAGGCGGTCGCCTAGGGCGCTACAATTTGGGGGGTGGCGACCACAGCGGTATTTCGGCGGCGGGACCTTCCGCCACCTCTGTGGGGGGCGGCATTTCGGGGCGGGACCTTCCGCCGCCTAGGGCAGCAGAAAAGCTGGCGGCACTCCTGCAAAGACAAGGTGATATATTTATTAAAGTGATATTTATTTCTAATGTTAAAAAATCTCATTTCAATGTAGGACTTTCTTTTGCTATAACATTTTCCTTACTCTCTGATAAGGGCTTTGCTGCATGTTATCTTCCCAAGGGAGGCATTGATGAATTCATTACATCAGGTTTGGGGGATGATTTGGAAGATCAATTATAAGAAAAGGGTCATTTATACTGCAGATGTCTTTCTTTTATCAGTTTCCTTTGGTTTATAATGGAAATGAGGCAGGGATATAACGATGCATCTGGCTTTCTGGGTGATTGTCAAGAGCACAGCTTTGAATCACGGCAGGCCAATATCAGTTGAAACATGAGGCTAGTTTTCTCGAGATTCCTGAAGGATTCACTGCCCAGAACAAATCTAAATACGGTTTCTCTTGCGCTCAGGGCACCCACATTATTGAATAAGTGAAGTAGCTAATTATTTAGCAACTATTGTGTACAAGAAGTATGGGCCAGACCCTTCGCTGGTATGAATCCGTGTAGCTTCACGCCCGCTGATGGAGCTATGTCAATATGCACTCATTGAGGATCTGGCCTTATTTTTATAGACCTTGTCTTAGGACAAGGTCTGAACCATAAATTCTATTGGTTTATGACTTGGAAGCCAGAAAGGACCATTAGATCATCTAACCCAGGGGGGGCCAACCTGAGCCTGAGAAGGAACCAGAATTTACCAATGTACATTGCTGAAGATCCACAGTAATATGTCAGCAGCCCCCCATCAGCTCCCCCACCCCACTCCCAGCGCCTCCCACTCTCTGGCAGCCCCGCTGATCAGCGCCTCCCCCTCCCTCTCCGCACGTCCCGATCAGCTGTTTGGTGGCGTGCAGGAGGCTCTGGAGGGGAGGAGCGATGGCACGGCAGGCTCAGGGGATGAGGCGGGAAGGGGTGGAGTGGGGGCAGAGCCTGTGGCAGAGCCAGGGGGTGAGCAGTAAGCACCAGTAGCGTAGCTAGGGTGGAAGCGGGGCAGCGGCCGCTCCCCCACCGAGCACAAGTGGCGCCTTTTTCATTTTACTCACCCGGGAGCAGAAAACAAAAAGGCGCCACCTGCTGCGGTGCTTTTATTGACGGGCGGCGCTCCGGGTCTTGGCGGAGCTTCGGCGGCGGGACCTTCACTCGCTCCGGGTGTCTTCGGCGGCACTGAGCTTCATCGCTGAAATGACGCCGAAGACCCGCAGAGCGAGTGAAGGTCCCGCCGCCGA
>NW_020664974.1:0-4854 GCF_002925995.2 Terrapene triunguis | reverse complement strand
CGAAGACCCGCAGAGTGAGTGAAGGTCCCGCCGCCGAGGTGCCGCCGTAGACCCACAGAGCGAGTGAAGGTCCCGCCGCCGAGGTGCCGCCGAAGACCCACAGAGCGAGTGAAGGTCCCGCCGCCGAGGTGCCGCCGAAGACCCACAGAGCGAGTGAAGGTCCCGCCGCCGAGGTGCCACCGAAGACCCGGAGCGCCGCCCTGTCAGTAAAAGCGCCGCAGCGGGTGGCGCCTTTTTTTCCCCACTGCCCCTGTTCCCTCCACCTGGCTACGCCCCTGATGAGCACTCCTGGGTACATTGGAACGTTGGCGCCTGTAGCTCCAGTTCCGGAGTCGGTGCCTATACAAGGAGCCGCATATTAACTTCTGAAGAGCCGCATATGGCTCCAGAGCCACAGGTTGGCCACCCCTGATCTAGCCTGATTTCTTGTATAATACAGGCCAAAGAATTTCACCCTGTGATTCTTGCCTCAAGCCCATAAGATAAATTATTTGTATAATCCACAGCTCTGTGGCGCTGAGCATAACGGTTCCCCCTCCTTTCAGGATCTCTTCATTGGAACATTGCAGACCCTCCACAAGATGCTCCAGAGTCTGTTTTTAGAAAATCCAGTTCCGGCTGAGCTAGAGAGGATCTTGCAGGTAAACAGGATCTGGAGATGCCGGTTGGAGGATGGTAAGGTAGGGAAGAGGAACAGGAAAATCTTGTTAAGAGCTTGTGAGGGAAAGGAGAGTTAAGGAAAGAACGGAGTGCCCCATTTCCACAGGGTTCTCCTATTAGGGCATATGTGACAAGTTTCATGTAGCACGGGGGAGTCTTCTATTTCCATCTGTGAGGTCTGACAATCTCCTCCATTGTTACCCTCAGTTTCTTTCCTGTCTCCTGGTGTCCCTTACATCACAGTGTCCTTTCCAAATGAGGACGTTATTCCCTTTACTGCCCATCATTGCCACTCCTGATGCAATTGGAGGGGTCGCTGCCAGGACTCTAGTCCCCCGTGAGGGCTGGCACCTGGCCTCCACAGAACTCCCAGCTCCAGCTGTCCCACAGTGAGAACCAATGGGTGCAATGGGAACCAAGACTGCCGCTAACTACAGTGCATGAGGGCTGGCCCAAAGTCTGCAATCATGAAAGAATAGAAGTTTTCCTCCAGCTGCTCTTATTTT
Organism: Terrapene triunguis; assembly: GCF_002925995.2. Classification (NCBI taxonomy): domain Eukaryota; kingdom Metazoa; phylum Chordata; order Testudines; family Emydidae; genus Terrapene; species Terrapene triunguis. The sequence continues at coordinate 3,688 of NW_020664974.1, read as the reverse complement.
GCTGAATGAAATGCTGGATTGTGTGGCTTGTCCAGAGAAGACTTGGCCCTTCCCTTCCTTACATAGGACCCAATCCTGCATCCATTAAAGGCTCGATCCAATGCTCATTGAAATCAAATGGGGACCTTTCCGTTGACTTCAGTGGGCATTGGATCGGTCCTTAGATCAATGTCAAAACTTTCATTGACTTCAGCGGGTGTGTGACTGGGCCCTCAGAGAGAAATGCACTTTGCTTTCGTTCGAAGAGAAGAATTCCATGTGTATTTTGAGTCTGCACAAAGCAGACGCAGCCTGTATCTGTAAGAGTGAGATGATTCAGCCAGAATAAAGATTATCCTTTGGGGATCACTTCTATACACCCTTTCCCCCTGTTATTTTTAACCTCTCTTGTTTTTCCTGCAGCTCATGGACTCCTGGATGCAGTCCAGGGAAGCTTGCCGGCGGGAGAGGGCTGTATGCAGCAGCATACTGCTCCTAAACTTCGTGGCCACAGAAGTCAAACTGGATGTGAGTAACTCCTGACTTCTAGTGACCTGATTGCAAACTAGACCTACAGGGCACTCTCCCACGCCAGAGAAACTTCCTGCTTAGAAGTATGTTGATGGGCCCCACAGTGCAATGCTCCCTAATAGGCGAAGGAAAAACCGATCTCGTTGCTCGTCCATCATCCTGACTGAGATGGGTTGGTGTCTGATACACTTGGAAAATAAATCCAGTGCCCTGGAGGAATAGGCCACCTCTTTCCAATGCAGGAAAGGCAGCTAACAAGGGGCACAGGAAGAACGGGTTTTTCTATGGTTGGGTCTAATGAATTTCAGAGAAAAGAGATTTCAAAATCCTAGAGACTGAAGACATTTCATCCCCAGCTGGTTCCCTGTTTGCCTCCATTCCTCATCCTAGTACCATGTGATACTTTCCTCTTGTGGAGCTGCAGGAAGAGGCCTCTCCATTCCAGCCCACCTCAGCCGTTACAGATCATTGCCTAGGAGACACAGCCCGCTTTACCTGCAGTGGTAATGGATTCCTCCTCTTCTCTTTTGTACAATTAGGAAGCGTCTCCATTCACCAGGCTCGGACACCTGGTTGCAGTGCTGGGGATCCGCTGTGGGGATCCCGTCAAGGCGGTCAGCTCAAAGGCAGCAGAGGCTGTTCATCACCTCGTCTCTATTGCGTGGCGCCAAAAGAGTAAGAGAAGCACTGATGAGCATCTGAATCCCCCTCCTGGGAGCTAAATGCTAGAGACTTTCCTCAGGCAAAGCTCCCGTTCAGGATAGTGCCTGAGTAAGAAGTAGAGCATCTGGCTCGGTATTTATTCCTTACGTTCCTTTGAACAGAGTGCTGGTTTTTTTGTGGGTCTAGAAACAAGCGTCTGATAGTCATCCCGTAATTCTAGCCCTGACTTTCAAAGAAAGGAAAGGGGGGGGGGGGAATACAGAGAAAGGCAACACACGTTACCGCAAACTGAGACGGGTAGAGCTCATTCCGTCAGTGGGAATGGGAAGGGTCAGTGGGACACGATGATAGGGGATTAAACGCCATCAGACCAATTAGATCAGTTCGAGATGCCTGTACCCCGAACGCCCCAGAACTTTGATGGCTGTTGGAAATCTGGATCCAAATCTGGGGCTCGATTCATGACTGTGTTCATCCACTTCTATGCCACTGAAGTGTTTTGGCTAGATTCCAGTCACCACTTGATAGAGCCACTTTACTCTGGGGGTCAAGGCCCTGATCCAGCACAACATTTATGCACATCTGTAACTTTCATCAGGCGAGTAGTCCCACGGAAGTCCCTGGGATTATTCATCTGCTTAGAATAATGTACATGCTTAAATGCTTTCCTGGATCAAGGCCAAACAAAGGGCTTTGTCCAGTAAAGAGGTATGAGAGCAGAAGCCAGGAAGCAGAATGGAAAGTTAAGAGTGTTATTAACATGTATTTCAGTTGCACAGTTGGACAGAAAGAATGTGGAATGGACTGAACAGAGGAACAAGGAATTTCTGGCTGCTTGGAGCCCCACTGTGGTTTGCAACAGCCCCTCCAGGATCGCAGAGGTAATCACATCCTGGCACTAATGACCATTCTACATTGGTGTCAGTACAATACGGTATCGCACAGCTCCAAACTACTTCCTGTCCCTGGATCGCCCATCTCTATTGTGTATGGCTTACCCAAGAATTACAGCTCCTGCCCTTACTCATGGCTAGAAATGACATGCTCAGAAAGAAACAAGATGGGTGAGGTCCAATTTTTTTATTGGATCAACTTCTGTGGGTGAAAGAGACAAACTTTTGAGCCATACAGAGCTCTTCTTCAGACAGAGACAGAAGAGCTCTGTGTAGCTCAAAAGCTGGTCTCTCTCACTACCAGAAGTTGGTTCAATAAAAGATATAACCTCACCCACCTTGTGTCGCTAATATCCTGGGACCGACACGGCTACAACAGTGAAGACAACAAATGCTCATAAAGAGTGATCTACTCTGTAGCAAGTGGTTCTCAACCTTTCCAGACTATTGTACCTCTTTTAGGAGACACTGATTTCAGTCCCAGGTGGCGGGGTTCGGGCTTCAGCTTGAGCCCCGGGCGGTGGTAAGGTGGCCGGGTGCCCGGTTTTCGACCAGAAAATCTGGTTGAAAAGGGGATCTGATAGTGTCCGGTCAGATCTACTGACTGGACACCCAAAGTCCAGTTACTGCGGGTGAGGGAGGTGGGGAGGTGCCAGGTCATCACCCGCACCAGCCGCTACTCAACCGGGGCCGCCACCTACCCACATCATGCGGCTGCAGCTCCCAGCAGGCAAATTGCTCCTGACCTGGGCGGGGAAGAGGGGAAGAGCAGTGAGCAACAGTGGAAGGGGAGAAGAGGACCAAATGGGGGGCAGGGCCTCAGGGGGAAGAGGCAGGGCAGAAGAGGTCCAGCACTCCTGCATGAGTGTCCGGTTTTTAAATATTACAAAGTTGGCAAACCTAGGCAGTGGGCTTGGCTTGGGCTTCAGCTTCTGCATGTATCTTAGATTTGCGGGGGCCCTGCTTGCCACCCCCAATGGCGACCCTAAACTTGTGACCCCCCTAAACCCATCCCATGACCCCCCTGGGGGTTGCCACCCCCAGATTGAGAAACACTGATATAGTAGATAGTATAAACAAGTCATTGTCTGTATGAAATGTTAGTTTGGCCTGACTTTGCTAGTGCTTTTTATGTAGCCTGTTGTAAAACTAAGCAAATATCTAGATGAGTTGATGTACCCCCTGTACCCCCAGGGACGGCAAGTTATATGTGTCCATGGTGCCCGGGCTTGAGAAAATTCAGGGCCCAGGGGACCCGGCTCCACCAATGTTCGGGGCCGGGTCTCTCTCCCAGCCCCGCCTGCTGCCCCCACGCACCTCCCCCGGCCCCGGCTGCCACCCCTGCGCGCCTCCCCCAAGCGCCCCTGCCTTCCCTGGGCAGCGGGCGGCTGCCCCCTGCAGCTCCGCACTGTGCTCCCTCGCCAGCCGCTGCCACAGCCAGCTACAAGGAAGCGGCGCCGGGGGCAGGCTGAGGCGGCTGCTGCGCCTGCGGAGGGAGGAGGGGAGGAGCGCATGGCAGCCCTCCCCCCCGCCCCCCGGCAGGAGACTCCGAGTCGACTCGGGGGACGGGAGGGGGAGGCTTATCCTGGCTGGACCTCCTGAGCAGCAGCCTGGGGGGGCTT
>NW_020664973.1:5646-15130 GCF_002925995.2 Terrapene triunguis | reverse complement strand
CCCCCCCCCACAACTGGAGACCCCCCCACCTTTACAATCTCTTAAGGCCGGGGGTCAGCAGCGTCCCAGGGGGTGGGTGCCCCCTGACGAAGCCCCCACCGGCAGAGCGACTCCCAAGCAAAGGGGGCGCCAGGGAGAGGCTGTAATAAATAGAGGGGCATGGCAGGTCCAGGGGGGGCGGCTGTCCCCGGCAGGGTCCTAGCGCACCATGTACTCTTTGCGCTTGTTCAGCCGGACCTGGCAGAAGGAGAAGCCCCCGAGCAGCACGTACAGCCCGGCCGCGATGAAGCAGTTGTAGCTGACTTGCTCGTAGAGACGGTGAATCTTCTCCGGGCCACTGTGGGGCAGAGGGAGCGGGGGGTCAGTCCTGGAGCCGGCGCCCCCGAGAGGGGACAGGCCCCGTGCCCCATTCCCCGCCCTCCTGAGCCAGCCAGTCCCCGCCCTGGGGCCGGGTGGGAGCCGGCGCCCCCTAGAGGGGACGGGCCCCATGCCCCATTCCCCGCCCTCCTGAGCCAGCCAGTCCCCGCCCTGGGGCCGGGTGGGAGCCGGCGCCCCCTAGAGGGGACGGGCCCCATGCCCCATTCCCTGCCCCCCTGAGCCAGCCAGCCAGTCCCTGCCCTGGGGCCGGGTGGGAGCCAGCGCCCCCTAGAGTGGAAAAATTTCTCCATTAAGCACCTTCGCATAACCGTGTACCATGTTCATATAACCTTGTACTGGGCCTATCCATGGGGGACCTCTGTTTTCAGGCAACTTTGTATCAAACCTTAGATAGAACCTGTGTATTGAGCTTGGGTACAATGTTATCACCCTCAAGGATAGTTAAGGTAGAAGGAAAATGTATTTTCGCTAGGAGGAGAATAAGATCTTCCCCCCTTTTAATGGACTGCCCTGTTGACTGACCGAGGTGTGGATCAGGAAGGCGTGGAAGGCAGCGCCTCCAGACAGCTGCACCCCGCGGAGAGGGGCTGGGAGCCAGACCCCAGAACAATAAAACGTGTCCAGTGGGCTCACTAGAGAAGCTCAGACATATTGACGGCCTCGGGGGTTAGAAGCCAGCACCTGCTTTTGGAAAAACACCCTCTTGGAAAAGAAACGTGGTGACATTAAGACAACCCCCAGAAGGAAGCAGCACAAAGGGCCAACGGACACAGAGTTTGCAGCTGGTGAAGATCTGCATGAGAGGGAAGCTGCTATAAATGTGAGGGGTCCTGCAGAGGACCCCAGGTCTCGTCTCGTCAACACGGGAGCATCAATCCGGATCGGCAGAAGCCCGGCTCCACCCCCTCCCCCATCTAACTCGCCTGGCCAGTGCAGTTAAGGGGAGCAACTGGCTGGTAACAAGACAGAGCGAGAGAGAGAGTGTGTGTGTGAGTCATGTATCAATCCACACTGTCATATGATCTATGCATTACCCATCAATGTGGCACTTTGCCTGATCCCCCCCGAAGAGATCCGGGGCAGTTCTTTAAGGACAAAACCAAGGGCAACACTTACTCCTTGAAATCTTCCTCCGTGAAGGGAACGTCTTCGATGAGAATAGCCGAGTGAACGTTGAAAAAAATCCCCAGGAGAATCTACGGGGAGAGACCAGAGATCCGGGAGGGGGCGGGTGAGAGCAAGGGAAAGCCCCCCCCCCCCCCCGCGCCCCCCCCCCCCCCCCCCCCGACATAGGCAGGGCACAGCCCAGGCAACAGCCACATCCGCCTGGCTAAGCCCGGTGCCGCCCCCTCAACCCGCCCCCCAGCAGGATCCACCCCCCACGTCCTAGTTTCAGGGCCAGCTGCAGCAGGGCAGAGGGGCCTGGCAGGGAATCAGGACCTAGCCCAGAGCCTGTTTACACAACACCAGACACCCGAGTGTCCCCGCCATGCCCAGCCGGGTCCTGGGCAGAACCGGCCCCGGGTCAGATGGAACCGGCCAAGGAGGGAGAACGCGACCTTCCCAGGAGCGGAAAGCCAATGCCCGGGACAGATTGCAAGGGCAGCCAGACTGGGTCAGACCAAGGGTCCATCTAGCCCAGTGTCCTGTCTGTGGCCAGTGCCAGGTGCCCCAGAGGGAATGAACAGAACAGGGAATCATCAAGTGACCCATCCCCTGTCGCCCATTCCCAGCTTCTGGCAAACAGAGGCCAGGGACACCATTCCTGCCCAGCCTGGCTAATAGCCATTGATGGACCTATCCTCCATCAACGTATCTAGTTCTTCTTTGAACCGTGTCATAGTACAGAACATAAGAACGGCCGTACCGGGTCCGACCAAAGGTCCATCTAGCCCAGTATCCTTTCTACCGACAGTGGCCAATGCCAGATGCCCCAGAGTCTTGGCCTTTGCAACATCCTCTGGCGAGGAGTTCCCCAGGTGAACAGTGCGTTGGGTGAAGAAATACTTCCTTTTGTTTTAAACTCGCTGCCTATTAATTTAATTGGGTGACTCCTACTTCTTGTGTTGTGAGAAGGAGTAAATAACACTTCCTTATTTACTTTCTCCACATCGGTCATGATTTTATAGACCTCTATCATATCCCCCCCCCTTAGCCGTCTCTTTTCCAAGCTGAAAAGTCTCAGTCTTATTAATCTCTCCTCATACGGAAGCCGTTCCAGACCCCTCATCCTTTTTGTTGCCCTTTTCTGAACCTTTTCCAATTCCAGTAGAACTTTTTTGCGATGGGGAGACCACATCTGCACACAGTATTCAAGGTGTGGGCGTCCCATGGATTTATTCAGAAGCAACATGATATTTTCTGTCTTATTATTGATCCCTTTACTAAGGGTTCCCAACACTCTGTTAGATCCAAGGGGCGCCAGGCCTGGAAGTGTGGGGACAAGCCGAGGGGGCACCAGACAGCCCCGGGATCCAGGAAAGGGGGGATCGCCCAGAGGGGGCGCCCGGCACAGACTCGGGGGTCTCACTCCACCCAGGGGTGACACAGCCAGTGCCTGAGCCGCCCCGTCACCTTTTCCAGCTCATGTGGGGAAGTCAGTGTCACTGAGGAAGTTGGTGGGGGGAGGTGCCCCCCCCCCCACTGCAGCCAAGGCTGGATCCAGCCACTGTGGGGCAGCCCCCCGCCCCCCCGCGGTCACACAGTGCCCCCTCCCCTGGGCCCTCATCCACCCCCACTAGACCCCAGGCCCCTTAAATGCGCCCCCACCCGGCCACTCTTGCCACCCACTTCTACCCCCAAAGTCCCCACCCCCATGTCACCCTGCCCTGCCCAGACCTCCCCGCCCCCCACAGCCCTGCTGCCCCCCAGCCTCCCCCCAGCCGGCCGGGGCCCCGCTCACCAGCATGATGACGCCCCAGGCGCTGAGCACGATGCCGCAGGCGGCCAGCTTGGGCCCGCAGCAGAGCAGGGAGGCCATAGCCGGGCCGGAGGGGGGCAGCGAGCGAGCGGCGCGGAGCCTCCTCCTTAGGCTGCTGCTGGCCGGGCCGACGCAGCAGACTGAAGGCGGCCGCGGCCCCAGGCGGGAGGAATCACGTGATCGGGCGGAACCACCCTGCAAAGACTGTGGGGGGGAGGGGAGAAGCAGGGCACGTCCTCCTCGTGGCGCAATGGAACCGGCCAGGCCGTTTCCAGCTCCGCCTTCCGATTGGTCGAGCGGCCCCGGACCGTTCCATCCTCTCCCAGGGGAGGGGGGCGGGATCCTGGCTATTTATAGACGCGGATTTCCGAGAGCCCCAAGTCCCCTCAGGTGGGGGAGGGGGGGATAAAATCCCCATAGGCTGGGTGAGGGGGGAGTTAAATAAGGGGAATGCAAAACAACCTCTCCCCTAGTGCAAATGGTACAGTCCAAAGAACTGGGTCGGTGGGGGAGGGGCTGTCACATGACAGGGCCTTAAATCGAGCAAGGGCAGGGTCACATGGGGACCAGGTCACGTGACTGGACAAGGCAAGGGCCATATGGAGGTCACGTGACTGGACAGGACAGGGTCCCATGGGGACAGGATCACGTGACTGGACAGGGCAGGGTCACAGGGGGACAGGGCTGTGGCTCTGGGCAAGGCAGGGTGGCCATCCCAGCTGCCTGGAGGACAAGTCCGTGGTCCCCTTGACTAGCAGACGCACATCAGCCCACACCCAGCTCCTCTGAAAGTGGATTCCCTGCATCCCACCCCTCCCTTGATACGCACCAATGCCCCAAAGCCTGCCTCCTTGGCCGGCGAATTAGCCTAACCCCGTCCCCTGCTAGCCACCGCCCTCCCCCAGCACTCGCTGAAGTCGGCATCTGGCCCAGGCTGATAGGAAACGGCTCGAAATCGAGCCCGATTCATTCTGTCTGCGGCCCGGCCCCGAACCCCAGCCAAGGCAGGGACCAAACCAGCGAGGGGACTGGGCCAAGTGGCTGGGGGCGGCTGTAGCGATGGGTCACTTGCGATAGCACGGTATAAATACCTCCGGCTGAAATGCGTCACGGGAGAAGTGCACCTCCTGCGAACGGGGAATGGAACGACGCCGCACGGGCCGGCTTCCCGGAGACTGGGACCGGAGAGAACCTGGTTCCTGTCCCATATTTATAAACCTGACGGACGCTGGTTCTTTCGGCGCTTGAGTGTATTTCATACCGAACCCCATTTATCAACAGGGTTAGCTGCTTCTACTAACGAGGACAAAGCTCCGTTAACAAGAACGATATTTCGCAGACAGCATGGGCGAACCTTACCTTACCGGCTACTTATATTTTTCCCCTGCCTGGCGGCCATGAATGGCTTCTTATTGCGGAGGGATGCTGGGGACGGGTCCTCGCATGCAGCACTTTGAAATCTGAAGTTTGGCTTTTTCTGCGTCCACTTCCAACCAATTTCGCTCATCTCGCCATGCAGGTTCGTCCACGACGATGCTCTCCCAGCCCACGGCTTGCTCCAGGACATGGAAAGTATGGCAGGACCTGGGTATTTGGGGGTTTTCCCCCTCAAATTCTTGAAGTTTCTCCGTTCGCTTGTCTTTGTCCTCTTCAAAATCGGCCGGCATTTCTCTTCAACTCTTGAAAACGCGGCGATGGTGCGAGGTCCTTGTACAACGTGCTTCGGATGCCTCCTGCGTGTTCATCACTCGCTTCCACAGCTTCGGTTAGACTCTTCACAAGCCCGTCCCTTTGGCAACCCAATGACAGTGTCCTGCGCACGGTGTTTTCAATCCGGTCGTAGCTCTTCCATCAACACGTGGGCGCACGCTGAGAAAAGGGCAGAAAAGCTTTGTTCCCCCTCGGAGATTGTCCGGTGTGGAGTTCGCAGCGTAACCATCAATGTCTGTCCATTATTCTGCCCTCGATTCTTCTTGTGCCGAAGTGGGAATGTTCTTAATGTCGTCTCGGAGTACTGTGCGCGTGCCTCGGTTTTCCCACGGGTCACTCCTGTATCTAGGGGGCGGGATCGGTGCAGGGCAGGGGTGATGGCAACGGGCTAATGGGGCACAGAGATCGGCCCACACTCTGTAGCCCGGCACCCCATGGCCGGGGCCCGTCCCCTGCGAGGAGCCGGCCGGAGGGGCTGGGAACAGGGGGCCCAGGGGACCAGTTTGTCCGGAGGTGGGGCGGGGGGGCTGAGACTGGGCTTTGTTTGGACCTCAGGGAGGGGCTCTGGGTCCCGCCCCCCGATGGATGTTGCTGCAGGTCCCTGCTCCTGGTGTTAACGACCTTGGTCCTATGCCGCGTTCCCCACAGCTCATAACCTGTCTGTGAGACAACTGCCTGCTGCGGGAAGTGGGGGGCAGGGCTCTTGGGGGGGGGTGAGGGTCCCCAGCGGCCCCGCCCAGGGGGACTTGCTGCAGGGAGCTCACAGGGGGTCCAAGGGGCTGAGCGCCCCCAGGAGGCACCGAATCCGGGCAGGCTCCTTGGCCTGGGGGGGGGGGGGGGGGGAGAGACGCTGCTTCATCCGGAGCGGTGCCCGAGGCCCCAGGGCACCCCGAAAGAGCCAGGCTAGCAGAGGTGGGTCTGGGGGCAGGGATGGGGTGAATGGGGGGGGGAGGGGGCTTACTAACCTGCTGCCCCTGCACAGACCTTCCCCCCCTCCAAGGTCCAGAGACGGGGAGTCTCCACACACCCTTAGCGGCTCCGGGGGTCCCATCCGTCAGAGCCGGGTCACCCCCCGACATGGGCCGGCACCCCCCAGCCCTGCTGCTGCAAACAAAGTCCCCCCTCGGGGGCACTGGAGGGGAGTCTGATACAGGGGGCGAGCCCTGTGCGGCTGGGTCAGACAGGTAATAGGGGGTTACCCCGTCCCCTGGGGGGGGTCAGACCTCCCCCATATGGCGAGGGCTCTCCCCCTGGGTGTGGGGGGGGCGCACCAGGTCCCGGCCCCCCCACGGGGCACAGCATCTGCAGGCAGTCGCATGTCCCCGCTCCGGGCGGCTGGCGGGTCTCTGGGGCACAAGGCCAGGGGATCCCCAGGCTCTCCATGGGGCGGAGGGGCCTGCCAGGCCCCCCCCCCGATCTCTGACCACCCCCCCAGAAGTAGGACCCGCCCATGAAAAGAGGCCCCTCAGTAACCCCACCCCTCGCTCCCCACCCCACACAGACTGCATAGCCTGGCACTTGGCGTGTGTGTGTGTTTATTGAACCATCCAGGGGACACAGTGGGGGGGGGGGCTGGTTGGGGGGGTCAGGAGGGCCCCCTAGGGGCCGGGTTCGGGGGGCCCCTTCTCGTCGTCCGGGGGGCAGTCGATGAAGTCAGCCAGCATGGTCTCCGTCTCGTCCGCCTCCGTCTGGGGGGGAGAGATGGGGGGGGGTCAGCCGGCAGCCCTTGCCCTAGGCCCCATCTCTGCCCCCCCAGCCCCCGACCCACACCTCACCCCCGCCCCTCCCCAGGGCCCCACCCCTCACCCCCCGGGTCTCACCTCTGCCTTCCTGGCCGGCTGCTCCCGCTTGGGGCTAGGCTGGGCTCCCTCTCCGGCGCCATCCCCCTGCTCCCCCGCCGGGGGCGCCCCCTCCTCCTTGGGGGGCTGCTCCTCCTCCAGGACGGGGGCCGGGGCTTCCAGCAGTGGGGGCTCTGCCCCCATCTCCCCCTGGCCGGGAGGCGGGGCCTGGAGGGGGCTGGCCTGCTGGGGTGGGGTGGGCGGGGCCGACGGCAGCTCCTCCTCCTCCTCCTCCTCCTCCTCTCGCGATGGCTGGGGGGCGGGCGGGGGGCTAGCCTTCATCACCACCACCTCCTCCTCCTCCACCTCCTCGGGGGGCGGCGGCTCGGGCGCCTGGCTCTCCTCTACCTCCATGATGAGATCGTCCGGCTCCCCGGGCGCGGCCGGCGGCTCCTGGGGGCCGGGGGGCGCCCGCTCTTCCTCCGACAGGGCCCCCTCCTCCTCCTCCTCCTCTTCCTCCGACAGGCCTTCCTCCTCCTCGTACTCCTCCTCCTCTTCCTCCTCCCCCCGCTCTTCCTCCTCCTCGAATTCCTCCTCCTCCTCCTCGTCGAAGTCCTCGTCTTCCTCGTCGAAGTACTCCTCCTCCTCCTCTTCCTCCTCCTCCTCCTCCTCGTCTTCCTCCTCCTCCGGGAACTCCTCCTCCTCCTCCTCGCTGCTGTTGATGTTGATCACAGCTGGGTTCTCCTCGCCCAAGCCGGGCAGCACCTCGCCGGCGGCGGGCGGGAGCGGGGCGGCGGGCGGCTCCTCGGGGGGCTGGGTGGGGGGCGGGGAGGGGGGCGCAGGGGGAGGCGGGGGCGGCGGGGGGGGCTTGGGCAGCAGCCCCTTGGGGACGATGACCACGCTGTCGTCAGAGTCGCTCTCCAGGGAGATCTCCACATCCGACTCCTCCTCCTTCTCGTAGTGCACGTAGACGGGGCGCCGGGGCTTGCCCCCCAGCCCCGCCCCCCCCTCCTCCACGCCCCCGGGCGAGGGCGGAGCCAGCAGCCGGGGGTCGCCCGCCTCCCCGGGCTCCTCCGCCAGCGCCAGGCCGGGGCCGGCGGAAGGGGGCAGCCGGGGCGGTGCCAGCCCCAGGTGGTTGGCGGGCGGGGGGCGGGCGGGCGGCGGGGCGGGGAAGGGCGGGGCCTGGCGGAAGGGGGAGGCAGCCAGGTCCGAGGGGGCGGGGCCGGCCGAGGGGGCGGGGCCGGGGAGGGGCAGCTGCAGGGAGGGCACCCGGGGGCGTGCCAAGGCGCTGCAGGTCACCAGGGCTTCGGCGCAGAAGGACGAGACCTGCAGGGGGCGAGAGAGACGGGGGAGCGCTGGAGCCGGGGGGCAGGGAGGGAGGGGAGAACGGCGGCGGGGGTGTCCCCGTGGGGTCTCACCTGCAGGCTGGGGTCCCGCTGGCCCAGGGCGAAGGCCCGCAGGGCGCAGTGCAGGGGCGGGGGGCAGGCGGGCGCGGGTGCCAGGAGCAGGGCCAGCAGCAGGCGGTAGAGCTGGTGGCGACAGGCCGGGCTGGCGTAGGGGCCCCCGGGGGGGACATCCCCCTGGGCTAGGCGGAGCAGCAGCGGCACCACCAGCTCCTGCAGCCTCTGGGGGGAGAGACGGGGGGGTTAGAGACAGCGCCCTATAACCCTGAGCCCCCCAGAGCCCCCCACTCACCCCGTAACCCGGAGCCCCTCACTCGCCCCGGAGCCCCCCACTCGCCCCGTAACCCGGAGCCCCCCACTCACCCTGGAGCCCCCCCCCTTGCCCCTTATCCCAGAGCCCCCCACCCCTTTAATCCCCCATCCACTGCCTTCCGCCCCCACCACCCTGTGCCCCAACCCCCCTGCCTCCCTCCAGCCCCATCTAACCCCCCCCACCCCACCCCCCATCACTCACCCTGTGGGTCTCCTCCTTGACCAGACTCCCTCCCAGCAGGATGGCCCGGCTCAACGCTGCAGAGAGACGGGAGGGGTTCAGGGGGGCACCTCGGTCCCACCCAGCCCCCCCCAAGGGGTGAGCCCCCCAGGCGATGGGAGGGGCAAGGCAAAAGCCGAGGGGCCCCACATCCCACAGGGACCCGTACCCCCATGCAGCCCACCCCCTGAATGGGAGAGGGGGCCCCTCGCCCCCCTCCAGGCCTGGCTGAGGCTCCAGGCTCCCCCTTCCCAGGGGCCCCGTTACCTTGCAGAGCCGCCTTGCAGACATCGCTGTTAGCCATGGGGTCCTGCTTGCGGTGCAGGGAGGGGGCCTCACCCCCCTCCGAGAGCTTCGGCTTCTTGGGGGCACTGGGCTTCCCCTCCGAGCCAGGGCGCCCCACTTTCAGCTGGGGGGGCAGGAGCAGTTAGCAAGGTGCTAGGGGGCGCTGTGGGGCAGGGAGCGGGGCGGGGGGCTCAGCGGGGGGCGCTCTCCCCTGGCAGGCAGGGTGGCGCTAGAGGGCGCTGTGGGGCAGGGAGGGGGCGGAGACTCAGCGGGGGGCGCTGTGGGGCAGGGAGCGGGGCGGGGGCTCTGCAGGGGGCTCTCTCCCCCGGCAGGCAGGGCTGGCCCCAGGGCAGCGCTAGGGGGCGCTGTGGGGCAGGGGCCTCGGCAGGGGGCGCTCTCCCCTGGCAGGCGGGGCTGGCCCCAGGGCGGCACTAGGGGGTGCTGTGGGGCAGGGAGCGGGGCAGGGGCTCAGCAGGGG
>NW_020664973.1:641-5546 GCF_002925995.2 Terrapene triunguis | reverse complement strand
GGGGGGGGGCTCACCTTGACGCTGTCCGTGGGGGGGGCGATGTCGCTCAGCAGGTGGGCTAGCAGGGCCTCACTGTGGTGGGGGGGCCCCTGCAGCACCCCCGCGCCGGCCCCACCCACCTGCACCCACAGCTCCAGGACCTGGTAGAGCCTGGTGCGCACGGCGCTGCAGAGAGAGGGGGGGTCAGGACACGGCTGCAGAACAGGACACCCCCCCGCCAGCCCCCCTCCGCGGCCCTCCACTGACCTGTAGGGCTTCTCCTGGCCTGGCGGCACCGAGTCGCTGCTGCTGCTCCAGGCACCCAGAACCTGGGGGAAGAGCCGGCCCAGAACGCTGCCCCAGCGCGCCAGCCGGGCCCCACACCTGGGGGGAGAACGGGCAGCGTGGTCAGGCAGGGACCCCCCCAGATCCCCCCTCGCTGCCCCAGCCGGCCCCACACCTGGGGGGAGAGGGGGCAGCGCAGTCAGGAAGGGACCCCCCCCAGATCCCCCCTCGCTGCCCCAGCCGGGCCCCACACCTGGGGGGAGAGGGGTCAGCACTCTCTCACCCCAGCCCCTCCACCAGGAATCCCCGCCCGCCCCTCCAGCCCCACACCTGCCCCGCCCCCAGTGGACTCACGCCAGGATCAAGGCCGCCAGCACATCCAGGATCTCCAGGTGGACAGAGGGCAGCAGCAGCATCTTCAGGGGACCATCACCGAACCAGCTCTGGGGAGAGGGGGGGTCAGACAGGATCCAGCCCCCACCTTGGGGCTCGAGGGGGGACTAGAACATACCCCCCTCCCCCGCAAGGGGAGTAGCCGGGGGAGAAGGGGGCGACTCCAGCCCCACACACCCAGACTGGGGGTGGGGGGCACCGTACGGCTCCCTGAGAGCGGGCCAGGATGCTGGCCCTTTAAGAGCAGGCAGGCAGGCTGGGCCCTACAAGGCTGTATGGGCCTCCCATCCCTCCCCCCGCCCCCCCCCCGACCCCAACTTACGATGTTCTTGATGGAGATGTTCAGAGCCCGGCACACGAGATCCAGAACGTCCTGGACCGGAACTGTCACCGGAGCCACGAACTCGCTGCTGCAATGGGACGGAACGGGGGGGAGAGGGCGTTAGCTGGGGGGGGGAGGGGCTCTCCCCTTTGAGTCAGCACAACCCCCCCTGCTATGGCACTAAGGGGCGCTGTCCTGCAGGGAACCCAGCCGGGGGCAGCGACCAAGCGGGCACGTGCTTACCGCTGTCTCGGAGTACTGTGTGCGCGCCTCGGTTTCCCCACGCTTCACTCCTGTATCTAGGGGGCGGGATCGGTGCAGGGCAGGGGTGACGACGACGGGCTAATGGGGCGCAGAGACCGGCCCACGTTCCGTAGCCCAGTACCCCATGGCCGGGCCCGTCCCCCGCGAGGAGCCGGCCAGAGGGGCTGGGAACAAAGTGCCCAGGTGACCGGTTTGCCTGGGAGAGAGACGAAGCCCGGAGGTGCGGGGGGGGGGGGGGGGGCGTTGGGGGGGCGGGGGGGGGGGGCGGGGGGGGGGCCGGGGGGGGGGCGCGGGGGGGGGGGGGGGGGGGCATGCGGGTACCTCAGCATGAGTTGCAGGCACTTGGCCAGGCCGGAGAAGCGGTTGCAGAGGTTCAGGACGAAGCTGGTCTCCCCGTTGGGCGGCGCTGGCGGCAGCAGCAGCTCCACACCTGGGCCCTCGTAGGGCAGGGGGTCTGCGGGGGGGGGGGGGGGGGGGGGCCGTACGGGGGGGGGGGGGGGCCCAGCCCTCCATGGGTCTGGGCAGGATACCGGGGTCCCCCCCCGGGGAGCAGCGTCCTAGAGTAATAGAGGCCTGCCCCGCCGGACGCCTGGGTTCACAACCCCCCCACTGGCGTCTGCCCCCCGGGAGCTCTGATGGGGTCTCACATCCGCCGGACGCCTGGGTTCCCCCCCTTACCGGTCTCGGCGCCCTCGTAGAGGTTTCCCAGCAGGCCGTGCAGCGTGGCCAGCAGCCCGTGCAGCTCCTGCTCCCAGCACTCCGTGTGCTTCAGCCCCTGGGTGAAGCCGGCGCCCAGCGAGGGCAGCAGCGCGTAGCATTCGCACGCCAGCTGCCGGGGGGGGAGATGGTGTCAGCGGCCCCCCGGCCAGGGGAGAGCCCCCCATCAGCTCCTATCCCCCACCCCTCCCAACTCCCCACGCCCCAGGGGGGCCCCTGGGGGCTGATCCCCAGCCACCCCCAGGCCCAAAGCCCCCCGTGTCGCAGGACAGCTCCGCCTCCTGCCCCACCCCTCCCTCACCTGCTCCCCCCATCTCTCCCCACGGCCTGGGGGAGCAACCCCCCCAGCCACAGCTCCCCTCCAAGTGCGGCCCCTCCCAGTCTGGCAGAGACCCCCACCCATCTGCCCCACTGTGCGGATCCCTGCAGGCCCAGCTCCCCCCGGAGGTAGATGGATTTAATCACACCGATCTGAAAGGGGGGAGAGCTATATAGGGGGGTATTCCCAGCATGGCTTGGGCCAGCTCCCAGAGCTCCCCCCCAGTACCTGCTGCAGTTGGGGCGAATCAGCATCCACTCGGGACAGGAAATAGGCAGCTAGTTTGCCCTGGGGGTGAGGAGAGAAAGTGGGTGAGCAGCCGGGCACCGAGCCCCACGGCGCCCCCTCCCCTGCCCCACAGACTTACCCGGAGGGAGCCGCAGGCCCGCGGGTAACAGGTCATGCAGGCCTTGATGCCCTCCAGAGCCGAGAGCTGGCACTGGGGAGAGAGCAGAGACGCCGTCAACGCCCCCCCCCCAGCCCCGGGGGCGGACTGGCTGGCTCCTGGGGGCGGGGGAAGAGGCCCGCGCTGTGAGGGGGGGAGAACAGGGCCCGTGCTGCGAGTCGGGGGGCACTCACCTCGGGTTTGAGGGCCAGCAGGGAGGTGAGCAGCCCGGGGACGTGGTTGGTGGCGATGTCCCGCGCCAGCTCGGGCAGCTGGCAGGAGTAGAGCAGCAGGTCCCGCAGCACGGCCGCCCCCAGTGCCATGGTGGGGGCGGGATCCTGGGACTGGGGGGGGGGGGGGAGCAGGTGTCAGCCCAGCGACCCCCACTTCCTGCCTGCCCCACCCCCTGCCCCCTTCCCGGTACCCCCCGCTTCCCCCACTACTCCCTC
This sequence comes from Terrapene triunguis, assembly GCF_002925995.2. Classification (NCBI taxonomy): domain Eukaryota; kingdom Metazoa; phylum Chordata; order Testudines; family Emydidae; genus Terrapene; species Terrapene triunguis. Next base: position 2,433 of record NW_020664973.1, on the reverse strand, counting down.
ACCCCTCCCTTCCCCACACCTCTCGCTCAACCCAGAGTCCCAGTTTTTTCACCCCCCCCTTTTGCCCTCCCCCTCCTCTCTCACCCCCCTTTCTCATTCTGCCCCTGCCCCCATTCAGGCACAGCCCCCCCACCCCCCCTCACCTGGAGCAGGTGCTGCAGGGCACGCAGCCAGCCCAGGCAGTGCTGCTGGAACGGCTCCGTGGGGCTCTCGCTCACCAGCAGGGAGAGCAGACACAGCCCCTCGAACCTGGGGGGCACAGGGAGATCAGTGGGGGGCACCCACCCAGCTGGGGGCGGGGAGGCTGAGTCAGCCGGCCTCTGCAAACTCCACAGCCCCCTCTGTCGTGTCACATGCTGGGGAAGTAGGGGGAGGAGGTGGCTCCAGGGGTGCCTCTATGGGGCCCATGGGGGGGAGGCAGCTCCTGCCCCTATAAGGGAAACTGGGGAGGGAGTTCGCAGGGGAGCCGGGGGGGGGGGGGCGCTCTGGTATCCCCTATAAGGAAAGCTGGGCAGGGTTTTCCTGTGGGGCGCAGTGTGAGGGAACCAGGGAGGGGTTTCCGGGGGGCTCCCAGCTGCCCAGTGGGACCAGCCCTTTGGGGGGATGGGTCAGACCCTTCTGCCCCCAGGGGGGGGGGGGGGGGGGGCCCCCCGCGTCTTGGCGGCGCCCCGCCGGGCATTGGGGACCCCGAGCAGGCCCCCCAAGGCCTGCAGGTTCTGGGAATACAAAGTGTGGGGGGTTTAGCGACGAACCTTGGACAGTACAGCCCCCCCCCGCCTCGGGATGGGGGGCAGCCCGGCGCCCTGGAGACTGCTGCAGAAAGGGGGGAGCCCCCCAGGCTACTCTGCCCCCCAGACCCTCCTCATCCCCACACTCCCTCCCCCCCACTCTGCCCCCCGGACCCTCTTCCCCCCCACCCCACCCCTTCCCTCATCAGGCCCCGCCGCCCGGGGGGGTCAGACCTGGGGGGAGGATGGGCCAGGGGGGTCCCTGGCAGAGGGGGCGGGGCTCCCCCCTGTGGCAGGGCTAAAGGGGCAGGACCCGGCAGGAGTCCGGAGCAGGGAGGGGGCGGGGCTCCTGGAAGGGGCGGGGCTCCACGACACAGAGGGGGAGTGGGCGGGGCTCTGGGGAGTGGGCGGGGCTCCAGGGAGGGGGAGGGGCTCCAGGGCGGGGGCCCGGGGCAGGGCGGGGAGGGGCCGGGGTTCCAGGGCAGGGCTCCGGGGAGGGGGGGGGGCGGCGGGGGGGGGCGGGGGGGGGGGGGGGGGGCGGGGCTCCGGGGCTCTCACCTGCCCGCTGTCCCGCAGGCCGCGCACCAGGCCGGGCAGGGGCCGGGCCCCGCCCAGCGCCTCCAGCACCAGCCGCCCCGGGCAGCCCGAGCCCGCCGCCGCCGCCGCCATGCTGCCTCGCCGCGCTGCCCCGCCCCCCGCGTCATCGCCGCGCGCCCGGCGGCCCTGGAAACCAACCGCTCGCGCGCGGGCGCCTGACGTCATTCAGACGCGACTCGGGGCTCTGGAAACCGCGCGCGCCCGCCCGCCGAGCGTCATCGCGCCGCTTTGGGGGGGCCTAGAAACCGCCATGTGTGACCGGCCCAATGGGGGGGGGGGGGGGCGCAAGCGCCCTCTGTGACCGGCCCAATGGGGGGGGGCCTGGAAATTGCCCTGACCACCCGCCTCAATGGAGGAGGCTGCTTGGGGGGCGGGGGCTTGGTCCCGGGGCAGCCGTGGGTCTGAGCAGCGCCCCCCTGCCCACGACCTGGGGATGGCAGGGGGGGCAGTAGCTGACCCCCCCCCCC
>NW_020664973.1:0-541 GCF_002925995.2 Terrapene triunguis | reverse complement strand
CAGGGATGGGGAGAGGCCTGGAAAGGCGGCGGGGGGGGCTGAGCAGACGCCCCGCCTGGCTCTCGGTTTTGCTTTCACGGCTGCTGGGGTCACGGGGGGGGTCCATGCGCGGCACGGGGAGGGGCACGGTGCATGCAGGGGGGGCGGTGCATGCACGGCTGGGGGCGGGGGTGCTTGGCCGGGGGGGGTCATTCCCCTCGCTCGCCACAAGGTTGCAGCAACACCCCCCTCCCCCCTCCCTGACGTCTCTTCCCCCCCTGCCCCCCTTTCCGCCTCCTCCCGGGCGCGCCCCCTGATTGGCTGCGCCTCCCCCCCACGTGACCCGGGCCCCCGGGGCTGGCCATGGCTTCACTCGGGTCCGCTCCCGCCCGCCACACGCACCCGGAGCCCCGAGCCTAGCGCGGCGCCTGCAGCGGCCCCCGGAGCCGGCATGGGGGAGAAGGCGGGGACCAGGTGGGGGCCGGGCCGGGGGCGCGGGGGGGGTTGGGGTGCGGGGGGACAGGTCACCCCCATTCCCCCCAGGGAGAGAACCCAGGAGTCC
>NW_020664972.1:8801-51362 GCF_002925995.2 Terrapene triunguis | reverse complement strand
TTTTTAAATGATTGAACTGCTCAAAACTAGAGACGTAGTTCAAAAGCTCATAGCACTCTACCATATTATTCTTGTGGCAAAGTTTGTCTCTAAAAGAGAAAATACTCTTGACTGAAAGCAAATCAGTTATAGTCATTAGCCTTGAAACCTGGAGTCCTTTCTTGATGCGAGTTCCTACCCCCTATAGTTAGCCCTTCACAAAGGACCTTGAAAAAAGAAAAAAAACGTCTAGGGCAGCATTTGCTCATCTAAATATAGGTGTTCTCTGAAGCTAGCTGAGCCAAGAACTACTAAATGATGTATATTCACTTTGCAACCAAAATCTTGGCTTTGCCATGAAAGCAGGTGCAACTTGCAAATAGTTTTCATTAGAAATGTAATTAATATGCATAAACTTGTTTGCCAAGCAATTTGTGAGTGAATCAAGAATTAAATTAAATCAAGCAGCATCCCTCCGCCCCAATTTGGTTTATATTTAAATTTAGAGATGAATTCATGGCAAATTCAGAAAGTAATCTCTTTTGGCTCCAATCAGCCTTTGTTTCAAACTTTTATTCATTATCTTTGGAATTGTGAGAAAACAGGAACATCATTTGTTTAAAAAACATTTAAAAGTCTGAATTTAGTAGTATTGAAAAATACTGGAAAACACTCTTCTGTTTCATACATAGAATAGTTACAAAATAAACCATGATGGTTCATGCCCTACACACATGCTCCTTGTGCCTCGGTACTGCTCTGGAGGGACCACCTCCGAGCTGCGCTGCAAAAGTGGCTTACCTACTCGTTACAAATAATTGTTGTGTGTTAGCTGCTTTTCTGGCTAGTGAATTGCTAATGGGCTGATGACCTTCAAATATATTTGAATCGTTGTTCATAAGTATTTGCCAGGCAGTTTTGATTAATCATTTTCATATTGTGTATGGCTTGCAAACATCACTTTGACTCTGCACTATCAACTGTTGTGCAGCTGTATTACACAAGGCAGAATTATTGGGGAAGCCCAGTGAACTGTAGTTGGTGAGCTACAAAGGGATGGCAGCCTTTTTTGTCCTCCAAAAGAAAATACATTAGGTGGTCAATGAGAATGAAGATGGAAAAATCAGAGTGATTAACAAATAAGTGAGCTGTTGGCACCAAACATCACATTGCTCCTTCCAAGTGGATTTTTTATAGACCATGAAATTGTCTAAAAGTAGCTTCCAAAATTGTATGAAATTATTTCTTCAGCTGAAATGTCAAATCCATAGATTTTTACTCTTTGAAAATAAGCGTGTGGCTCTTAATCCCTTCATTTCAGAGCAACCGAATGTATTGTACTCCCGTCAGCCTATTAAATGAAACTAATCATAAATGAAGAATTGAAGCATAAATTCAATTGAAAATAGGTGCTTTATGTCCTGGAATTTACAGTACATTTCAGAGAAACAAACTGATTTTTTCATCACCATCAACGACAGTTAAATTAGCCAGCACTTTCATTTAGAGATGCGCCTGTCCACCTCTGAACTACTCAGGTAGTGAGCAAATCACATTATCTGTCTATATCAGTTCACTGATAGAGTGAAAAATTCATTATTTTAATGCTCTGCATTCTTCATTAATTAAGGTTTGTAAAATGCTCTGAAAATGAAAAGCACTATGTGGCCAACATCATCATCATTACACATTTTGGGCAGATAATAGTAGGCTAATGAGAGTTTGCAGTAAAAAGAAAGTGGATGAAATTTAAATGATTGTGTATTCTGTATAGGAAGAAAAGGAGACTAGATGGCTCAGAATAATGGGATACGGAACTATTCACCTGTATATTGCACGTTCAAATCCAAAGGAGATTGGCAGAAAATATTACTAACCTTATGTTCAACAGCCAATGTAAAATGAGTTGCTGATCTCAGCCCATTTCTCAGAGGACAAGTATGCCACTCACACAAAGTATTATCCTTTCCAGTAGGCCTGGATTCTGAGCTACCTTCTAATCCCTAGAAGCTGTCTCCTCCAAGTCAGGAAAGAAGTATGTTAGCAGGACACATGGGTATGTCTACATTGAAATAAAAGATCTGCAGCACGCCTGCAGCTGGCATGAGTCAGCAGGCACAGGCTGTAGGGCTAAAAATTGCCGTCTAGATGTTCGGACCTGGAGCCTGGGCTCTGGGACCCTCCCCACTCACAGGGTCCCAGAGCTTGGGCTCCAGGCTCAGCCTGAACATCTACACAGCCATTTAGCAGCCCTGCAGCGCAAGCCCCCCAAGTCCAACTCAGCTAACATGGGCCAGCCAGCCACGGGTGTTTGATTGCTGTGAAGACACAACGTATGAGGACATTTGCACTGCTGCCTTATCTGTACCTATTCTGTGGATAAATATAGGAGCCCAGCCTCCAAGGATAGTTGACTGGCACCTTCCATCAATACTAACAATTTTTAAATGCACCAAATTTTTTTTTGTAAAAGAAGGCCATTATATTGCTACAGGCAATTAACTGTATGAGGATGGCTGGCAGGATGGACATCTCAGGTATCTAAAAGCAGGAGCACGACAAGCTACTATGGCTCAGAGAGGCTATAAAACCTCTAGAAAGGAGGTAAGCTTACAAATAGTCACCACTCCCTGCAAATTGAGCTTCCTACATGCTTTAGTCCATATTTAGATTGGAGCCTTATGTTAGTTTCAGTTCATTCTTTGCTCAGACCAGATGACAGAGGTTTCAACACCCAGGCAGGAAGAAGTGGGGGTCTGAAGGGGAAAAAAAAGAAGAGGAAAGCGTGTGTGTGTTTCTGTTTGAATGAGAGAGAGAATGAGTGGGGGATTGGTGGGAGGGCAGGAGACTGTGTTCACATGAGACAGGGTTGAGGGGAAACTTAGCCAGCACATATATTTCTTTCCTGTCTACATATAGCCCTTATTATCCTAGTGTGGGATTTTTCTGCTCAGCTCCTGTTAATGTCTGTAAGTAAAAATGACATTTAATTTTAAGCACCAGTGCATACCAGTTTTTATTTAATGGTCCGTGTCTTTGGGGGTCTAAAGGAAGCTGCTGTGTGTAGCACTTGACAGCCCAGAGTACCATAGTGCCCTAGAAACACAGCTTAGGAGGAAAATGTACAAATGTGGTGTAAGGTAGGAGGCCCCAAACTGTACATTAAAGTCCAGATTCTGGCTCCTCCTGCGCAGGTGGAGGAGAAGGCACAGGAAATCATTTGCCTTTGTAGACTCCATGCTTATGGACTCTGGGGGGCAGTCATAGCGCTAGATGCCTCAAAAGGAGCCCGATCAGTAGCCCCATAGCTCCAACTCCTCTTCCATATGGCTGGGAAGAAGTGTATATTGCACCCTGTTATATGGAGTTCCAGCACTCAGAGAGGCTTTTTTTTTTTAAAATTGACCTGTGTTCTCCATGGGTGGAAGTGCCCACCCGCTGCTAGTACAGTGTCCTTCTTCAACCTGAAATCTGAATGTGGCAGAGGATTTAAAAGCCACAACATAGCCCTTGCCCTTGAACAAGCATCCTACCACAAGGGGCATTGGGTAAAGCCAGAGCCCTGCTTAAGTCTGCCAGGATACCATACTCCCTACATCTAGTTTCCCCTCTCCTTGGGTGACAAATGATAGTCCTCCCACTACAATTACACTGGGATGTTCAAACTCCTAAGGAAGTTAAGTGCCCAAATACGATTGAAATTCAGTTGGAGTTAGGCCTAATATATATATATATCTATAAGATATAAAGATGGGTAGCAGAACACGGAGATTTGACAGAATAGCACTGGTTCATTAGTGCAAGTCATTCTCTTTTAAGTTTGACAGTTCTCCAAAGTGAGCTAAAAAGGGGAGGTGGGTTCTGAAACTGATGAAAATCCCTCAGTTTTGAAAACTGAATGTCTACTTTCCATGGAGGTTTCTGTCTGATTCACAAACAACAGCCAATCTGCCTGATTTCTTAAAGCTGGTGAGAAATGTTTTGATAAAGGGAGTGAGTTTGGGCCATGAGTTCTAAAAGATGGTAGAACAGGGAGTTTTGCCCATGGACCCTCTGTCAGTCATTTGTTGATGTCCAGGACAGACATTTTGCTTTTGAACTCAGCTTTAATTTTTTTCTTTGAATTGCTGACCAGTTCTTTTGAAGCCAAATTCACTACTGTGAAGTTCAAAAAAAGCCCTTCATAAATCATTTAATATCTATAACTATATTTACACACACACCTGCTAACTACCACATATTTTTGATTAATGGAGCTCAATGCTTCTAATTTTATAATGGCAAAACTCCCATTGACTTCAATAGGTCCAACATTTCTCCCTAAGAACCTAATCCTACAAACATGTTTGCCAATGTCTCTGTTCTCTGGGACTTTTTGTGACAGGATCTGTAGAAAAGCCCTGCTGGTGCCTGTGCTCTGGGGCTGTACACATTTTCTACTGAGGGATCTTCATTACCAAGTTTTAGTCAAGATGGCCCTGAACCAGAACCCTAAGTCCAAACATCACAGTTTCATGGTAACTGAACCTGGATTCTCCCTCTGTGGTCCCTCGAAGGCACCCACTTAAGGTTTCTGGCTCCCATCCATCACCTTTTGTGGGAAAAGACCAATGTCTCTCCCTCACGACTAGGGTTTGAAGACTACATAGCTCCCTGCCTTACACTATGATATCCCCAAGCAAGCTAGTCTGTGTAAAGGCCAGCGCCTGTGTTTTTTCTTTCTCTCTGAGGGCTAGGAGCTGCCTATTACCAGCACTTACAAGTTACCACACAGATCTTTCTAAGCAAGCACCTATATTCTTAAGGTAAAAGCATTACAGAGAAAACATATAAAAACCATACAAGCTCCTACACACGTGCTAAAAGCTTACCACAGGCCGCCAATCAGTTTTATGGGGGCCTAGTAGGCCAAAGTCTTCCCAACCCTTCCACAAGGGTTGGGGTCCCCTTTGGTCAGGAGGCCCTGTTCATTTGCTGGATCAAAAAGAAGGTCTTGTGTCAGTTTAAACTGAGCCTTTTTATGCCAAAAGACCTTTTTCATGTCTGTTGGTCTCTGGAACAACTTGTTAGAACCAGTGTATGCAAGGATCCCTGAGGGGATCCCTGAGGCAGAGCTGTGGCAATCCTCCCCCCTGGAATTGCACACCGTCCCTGGCTCACAATGGTACATAAACCATTCATATACTTTACACATCATGATCCCCAAAGATATTGCATACAGCTACAATATCTGTCATGCCAAAAGCATCCAAATCTAGCATTTGGATCTGAATTTTATAACATGGGTCCCATTCTAATCTTAGATTGTCCCATAATCATCATACTTGCTGGGTCGCTTCTGACTAGAACTGCATGAAACTTGGTGGATTTGGTTCACAGATGACTGATGCAAATCTTTTAAATTTCATTTTATGGGAGGTTGTCTACAGGAACCACAAACATAAAAGTGAAACTCCGCTGAAACTTGGGAGTTCAGTCTAGTTTTAGGCAGAAACAATGAAAAAACAGATTCTCCCAAGATTTCTCTGTGAAATCTTAAATTAACCCTGGCTCCCTAATGCAACAAAACTGAACCAGTTTTGGCACGACACTTTTGCACAGTTTGATTCCTGGCCAGCTCAACTGCAGGGAATTTGCATAGAATCATGGAAATAGAGTTCTAGGACTGGAAGAGACCTTGATAGACAATCTAGTCCAGTCCTCTGAGGCAGGTCTAAGTATTATCTGGACCATCCCTGGCAGATGTTGCTCTAACCCAATGGTACTTAATAGGCAGACTGCACGCCAAACCCAGAGTGCCAGATGCTTTTGAATGGAGTGCAAAATTTTTATTTACTTATCATCATTGTTGTTGCAGTGTGAAAAATGTTTCTCTAGACTCCTGGAGTCTCGACCTTGATTATACTGGTCTACAATTTTTGAGAAGTCGTCTGCTTCAGAGATAAAATGTGCTATTTATTATGTATTTTGATGTGCTGAATTCAAATATGACAATTAAAACAACTGATTGGCTACTGTTTCTAAGATATTTAAGTTTTTACATTTTATGTCTATGTATATTGTGTAGATAGTAGAGTTTTAATCATAAATTGTAAACCTAGGTCTTTTCATGTGTTTATGGTTGCTTTACATGAGAATATTTCACCTGTCCTGGTTATGTAACACTTTAAAAATCAGCAAAAGGGTTATATAAATAAAATTTATTATGAAACAAAAGGCAAAAAATTAGTATGTACATAGTTTAGTCCTATTCAGTGTCTACTCGGCGCTTCTTGGCTTGTCTCTTGTATTCATTAAATGGAGCATCTCTTGTCACTGTCCAGCAATAGTCTGCAAGCATTGATGGGCTCCATTTGCCCTGATAGCGTTTCTCCATTGTTGCAATGTCCTGGTGAAATCGCTCGCCGTGCTCGTCGCTCACTGCTCCACAGTTCGGTGGAAAAAAATCTAGATGAGAGTGCAAAAAATGTATCTTTAGTGACATGTTGCAACCAAGGCTTTTGTATGCCTTGAGGAGGTTTTCCACCAAGAACCTGTAGTTGTCTGTCTTGTTGTTTCCGAGAAAATTTATTGCCACTAACTGGAAGGCTTTCCATGCCGTCTTTTCCTTGCCACGCAGTGCATGGTCAAATGCATCAACTCGAAGAAGTTCACGAATCTAAGGACCAACAAAGACACCTTCCTTTATCTTAGCTTCACTTAACCTTGGAAATTTTCCACGGAGGTACTTGAAAGCTGCTTGTGTTTTGTCAATGGCCTTGACAAAGTTCTTCATCAGACCCAGCTTGATGTGTAAGGGAGGTAACAAAATCTTCCTTGATTCAACAAGTGATGGATGCTGAACACTTTTCCTCCCAGGCTCCAATGACTGTCAGAGTGGCCAATCTTTCTTGATGTAGTGGGAATCTCTTGCACGACTATCCCATTCGCAGAGAAAACAGCAGTACTTTGTGTATCCAGTCTGCAGACCAAGCAAGAGAGCAACAACCTTCAAATCGCCACAAAGCTGCCACTGATGTTGGTCATAGTTTATGCACCTCAAAAGTTGTTTCATGTTGTCATAGGTTTCCTTCATATGGACTGCATGACCAATTGGCATTGATGGCAAAACATTGCCATTATGCAGTAAAACAGCTTTAAGACTTGTCTTCGATTAATCAATGAACAGTCTCCACTCATCTGGGATCGTGAACGATGTTGAGGGTTGCCATCACACCATCGATGTTGTTGCAGGCTACAAGATCACCTTCCATGAAGAAGAATGGGACAAGAGCCTTTTGACGGTCACGGAACAAGGAAACCCTAACATCACCTGCCAGGAGATTCCACTGCTGTAGTCTGGAGCCCAACAGCTCTGCCTTACTCTTGGATAGTTCCAAATCCCTGACAAGGTCATTCAGTTCACCTTGTGTTATGAGGTGTGGTTCAGAGGAGGAGGATGGGAGAAAATGTGGGTCCTGTGACATTGATGGTTCAGGACCAGAAGTTTCATCCTCTTCCTCGTCCTCGTCTGACTCAAGTGAGAATGATTCTGGTGCATCAGGAACCGGCAGTCCTTCTCCGTGGGGTACTGGGCGTATAGCTGATGGAATGTTTGGATAATGCACAGCCCACTTTTTCTTCTTTGACACACCTTTCCCAACTGGAGGCACCATGCAGAAGTAACAATTGTTGGTATGATCTGTTGGCTCTCTCCAAATCATTGGCACTGCAAAAGGCATAGATTTCCTTTTCCTGTTCAACCACTGGCGAAGATTTGTTGCACAAGTGTTGCAGCATATGTATGGGGCCCACCTCTTGTCCTGATCTCTAATTTTGCAGCCAAAATGAAGGTGATAGGCTTTCTTAACCATAGTGGTTATACTGCGCTTTTGTGATGCAAAAGTCACTTCACCACAAACATAGCAGAAGTTATCTGCACTGTTCACACAAGTACGAGGCATTTCTGCTCACTTTGGCTAAACAGAAATGTGTCCCTTTGCAAAATCAAACACTGACAAATAAGAGAGCACCACACTATGATTTCTAGAGCTGATATAGGGCAATTTGTTCAGCAGAGTGATGTAAGCTTCGTTATGATTGCATCATCCATGACTTCTAGGAATAACATGATGCAATTCATATCATGTATGATGCAATACCAGCTTCAGATTGCATCATTCATTGTTTTGCCTAAAAAGCAAGTACTGTCCAAACCCAGTCATAGATTTATTCATAGATCCAGTCAAAGATGTATTTTAGTCATTTCTGGTTTAAATTGAGATCTCTTCCCTTTATAACTCACTTATCCTCCACCATTCCCAAGTCAAGGGTCGTATATACTGACCCAATAGCATATCTTGAAAACTAGAGCCAATCAACAATTTTAAGCATCATTTTCGTTCTCAGTGACCCAGAATTAGTAAAGTTTGACTACATTTATTTCAGAAGCATTTTGGCTGTAGAGCAGTGTACCTTCACCAATAAATATGGACCTTGACAAAAAAATAATTCACTACTCCTGATCTAACCTCTTCTTAAAAACCTCCAATGGCGGAGATTCTACAATCTCCCTAGGTAATTTGTTTCAGGGTTTAATTACCCTTATAGTTGGGAAGTTTTTCCTAATGTCTAACCTAAATCTCCCTTGCTGTAATTTAAGCCCATTAATTTATTGTCCTGTCCTCAGTGTTTAAGGAGAACAATTTATCACCCTCCTCTTTATAACAACCTTTTACATAAGTGAAGGCCGTTATGTCCCCCATCAGTCTTCTCTTCTCCAGACTAAACAAACCCAATTTTTTCATTCTTTCCTCGTAGGTATTGTTTTTTAGACCTTTAATCATTTTTGTTGCTCTCCTCTGGACTTTCTCCAATTTGTCCACAGCTTTCCTGAAGTGTGGTGCCGAGAACTGAGTAGCTGGCTACAGTTCTGCTTTCATTCTAATGTAAAGACGGGTTTAAAAGTATTTTCTGGCCTTTCAACACCAGACTGAGGAGAACCTGATGAGCCAAGCACTGCACAACTTAAAGAGATCATTTTTTCTTAAGTGATCTGACCTCAGTTTGTTATTACCATTCACATAGTGTTTTTTAATTTAATTCATGTCATTAGTCAGCAAATGTACCAATTATCCAATAACTGATTTGCACTGTGGGAAGTCACATACTTTTCATCCTGCACATAAAGCACAGTAAGTGCTTGGAGATCTACGGATGAAAAGCACTAAATAAGAGCAAGCTATTATTAATTACTATTACTATTACGTTGTGACCTCTAGAGTCATAACATTACAGATTCTTGGATTATCTGGAATTTATATAACCAGGCAAGGTTTCTAAGTGTCATTTGATCTTTCATCTAATTTCCAGGTGATTGCTTTGGAAGTGCTGGTCATAAAAGCACTTACTAGTACAAATATATTTTTAGTAGAAGATACAGAACAATTCACATCTAGATTCATGGCATATTGGGCTGCATTAGTAGGAGCATTGCCAGCAGATCGAGGGAAGTGATTATTCCCCTCTATTTGGCACTGGTGAGGCCACATCTGGAGTATTGCATCCAGTTTTGCCCCCCCCCCCCCCACTACAGAAAGGATGTGGACAAATTGGAGAGAGTCCAGTGGAGGGCAATGAAAATGATCAGGGGGCTGGGGCACATGATTTACGAGGAGAGGCTGAGGGAACTGGGCTTATTTAGTCTACAGAAGAGAAGAGTGAGGGGGGATTTGAGAGCAGCCTTCAACCACCTGAAGGGGGGTTCCAAAGCGGATGGAGTTTGGCTGTTCTCAGTGGTGGCAGATGACAGAACAAGGAGCAATGGTCTCAAGTTGCAGTGGGGGAGGTCTTGGTTGGATATTAGGAAACACTATTTCATTAGGAGTGTGGTGAAGCACTGGAATGGGTTACCTAGGAAGGTGGTGAAATCTCCATCCTTAGAGGTTTTTAAGGCCCGGCTTGACAAAGCCCTGGCTGGGATGATTTAGTTGGTCCTGCTTTGAGCAGGGGATTGGACCTCCTGAGGTCTCTTCCAGTTCCTCTTCCAGCCCTAATCTTCTATGATTCTAGGTTAAGTAAGCTGTTGAGCATGCTTACTGAGCCCAGGAAGGAAAGGATCAGTGGAGAAACCATAGGTGATGAGGAGGATGGGAAAACACTTTATATATACACACACATCCACATTTTAGAAAAACATTTGCAATCTGCCCTTGTCCCAATGTTACAACACAAAGGTGGCAATAATAATCAACTACAAGAAATATCAGGGAGAGTACATACTGTTAGTAGAACAATCACCCAGAGACACCATGGATCAGTGATGATAAAAAGATCTTAATTCACAAGTTGTATAGGGCTATCATTGTTAAGCAGAGTTGGGGAACTCTAGCAATAACAAATCTAAAGTCTCCTTAGAAGCACTAGAAAACATCATCATTTCTCTGTGACTCTCATCCTGTTTGTTTATAATCACATCTACATTTCTGTACAAATAAATTATGATTTACATATTAGAATTATATTAAATGGCCATTAAGGTTGCAAAATCAAGCATTCAAATATTAGAAAAACGCCAAAATTAAGGTAGAAATGGGTAAAGAAATTGTTTAAAATTTTTTTTTAACATGAGCAAAACATTTTTCCATAATACTATTCTCAGAAATGGCTGAACCATTTTTGCTGGGACTTCCCTCCCAAAATTTAGACTGATGTAGACACTCAAGCATGAAAAAAATTCAGCCCATACAGTTACATTTTGGCTAAGTTATAAACAATTGGAAAAAAGATCTTATAATGGGACGTATCAGGCAACCATAACTTGGGTAGGAATACCAGCTCCGCCTATAATATATCTCCGTTCTTGAACGCACACAATACTGCACTGCAAACAGCGGGAGCAGCACAACGGTAGATTTTGGCTATACAGAGGCCTTATTCTCTTCATCAATGCAAATTACTAATAACTTCTTTGAAACCAATGGATCTACAATTGGGATTAAACCAAAGTAACTGTCAGTTCTGTGGATTTTTTCACCCCCTTGGATAGTTTTTGCATTTATTTTTTTAAGTGTGAATTTAGTGCTTGTGAAGAGACCTGGTAGGACAGTCCTACAGACTGACATGCTCAGTTTCTCCACAGAAGAGAGACAGCCGGAGAAGTGGCAGTACAAGCTCACCATACTGTGGCTCCCACTGAAGTGCCTCAGACATAATCCGGAGACATAATCCGGAGAGTGAGAGTGTAATTCAGTCTCCATCCACATTCAGTCATTAGCTTCTCTGCAGCAAAGTGAGGTAATTAATGACAAATGAGATGGTGCCTTTTGTGATGTGGGGACATTTATTATGGAAAAGCTCGCAGAACACATACAAATGGATCACAGCAACTTCTATACACTTTGGCTTTCTTTCTTAAGCCTTGTCTACACTAAAGGAAAAAGTCGATCTAAACTACGCAATTTGAGTTACGGGAATAGCGTAACTCAAATCAACGTAGCTTAAATCTACTTACCACGGTGTCCACACTATGCAACATTGATGGGAGACGCTCTCCCGTTGACTCCCGTTACTCTTCTCAAACAGGTAGAGTACAGGAGTCGACGGGAAAGCTAGACCCGCTAAATCGACCGCCAATGCATCAGTCGCCTCAGTGTCGATCCTCCGGTAAGTGTAGGCAAGCCCTCAGACTCTGAACAGAAGAATACCATCTGCTCTTGCCATATTAGTGTATCCCTTATTGATCTCTTGTTTTTTTCTCCTCTCACTCCATGTCCCATCTCCACACTCATGTTTATCATTGTTCAGTTGTTCCTGTACTCTCTCTCCTATGCTTCCTAAATTTTATTCTTTTACTTGGCCGTTTCCAAAAAGTTTTTTGAAAAGTGCTTTTAAACTGCATCTGCTTAAAAAACATCCAGGGGAAGAATCCTGAATCCCTTTTGGGATTCATAGTCAACAAAATGTAACTTCTTTCCTTGACATTCCTTTTTTAGTCCCTCCTATTTTAGAAAATCTACTCCTAAGTGTGCCTGCCTTCAACTTCTGTATTTCCATTATGCACTATCGTGAGACTATGTATTTGTAAAAAGAGAGATATCACTTTCTCAGTGCTTTGTGAACAGAGAATGAATGATGTCTATGATCCCTTTCAGCAGACGGAGAAGGGTTAAAACTTTTGTGAAAGAATTCAGCTATGGCTTTGCTCTGAAAAGTGAATCACTAAAAATAGGACTGTGGACTTCTGTCTGCTGTCCTACAGTTATTTCTTTATCAATTTATTACAGTTTATTTCTTTATTTCTCAATCAACTGCACTCTGAAAGCCCAGCCCAATATCTGAGAATCAAGTCAGGACGCTCTGTCCTTAAACATGAACTCCGGTGATAAAGGTTTGCAAGCCAAATGAGTATCATTTACACCCGTGAAACCCCAAGATATTTACAATTGTGACCTCAGTGTGACCTGTGTCACACAACTAGCATCAATGGCAGCTGAACAAGTGTCACTGAGAAGAAGTTAGTAAATAACTGATGCACAAGAAGGAAGAAAGTATCTAGCTTGCTCGCTCCCTCTCAGCTGTATTCATCCTGTAGTGCTAAAGCAATAAAAACAAACCTTATTTTTATAATTGATATGAGAAGAATCTGAATACACACAGAGAACAGAACTGAGGTTTTTAGAAAGTCACTTTTCAGACCAGAACTGCACTTTAACGCTGAATTTCCTGACTTTTGTGTATTTTAATTAGAACTTTAATGTTACATAAATGTAGAGGGCTTTTTTTTTGCTCATTAAATTTACAGAATAGATAGCTGGTGACTGGTGTGAAACTCAGCCTGTGGTCTCGGTATCCTTTATCTCATTATTACCAGCACACTTACACACAATCACAACTGTGCAGTTTAATGGAATAATCATATCCATGCAATCTATTTAAAATACACTAGTTTAACACCCATTAGCATAAAATTTTAGCCCCAAAAATGTATTACTCATGAAAGATTTTACAGGAAGAAATTGAAATTGTAATCAAGTAATTATCTAATGAGGTGTTACACAATACATTCTAGCCTGCAGTAAAAGGAAAAAAGAGAAGCAAAATCTTCATCAAAGTGCTATAAAGCTTGATCTCTTCAAATAGTAGAACTGGATTTATGAATAGCAAATTCTAATGGCTATCCCAGGCTTAGATGTTTTACAAAAAAGATTCATGACATAGCATTGGAGGGGATGAGACTTTTCCCCATGATTACTTGTTGTATTTTCATACCATGTTTCATCTGAGGATCTCAAAAATGCTTTACAAGCACCAAGTTGGCCTCACAACTCCCCTGGGAGTTTGGTAATAACATTTATATATTAGGGTAAATTTGAGGGACACAGAGGTTGACAGGACTGGATTTTTCAGAGCTGCTGAAGAGTTTCCGCTCCCATTGACTTCAACTATAATTGGGGGAATTCCATACTTTTTAGAACATTGGTCCCTTAATGGCCAGATTTTCAGGAGTTCAGCACCTTCATGCGGGCCCAGATTTTCAAAAGGGCTCAGCTCCTTTTTAGACAGAGAAATAAATGGTCAAATTTTCAAAAGGGCTCATTGCCCAGTGTAGCAAGCTGTTGAGAAGACCTGTCTGCAAGTGTCAGAATGAGAGCTGAGCAGTCAGAATGAGAGCTGAAAGTCCGGCCATTACTGAGATGTCTAAGTGAAAGCTGAACTTTTTTGAAAGTCTGGTTCCCATTGTGAGCACTAAACACTTGAAAATCTAGTCTTGCGCTTTTTTCTTTCTTTCTTTTTTTTTTTTTAAATCTGAACCCAAGTGACTTGTCCAAGGTGACACAGTTAGCACTAGATTTACAAAGGTGCCTGAAGATGCAGATAGGCTTCTAAATCTGCCTCTTAGTCTAAGGCTATGTCTGCACTGGAGCTGGGTAGACACACCTGGGCTAGCTGTGACTGAGCTAAAAACAGCATGCTAGCTTGATCATAGCTAGTGTGGATATGTATACCTGAGCTGGAAATTAAACCTCCAGCTCCAGTGTAGACATACCCTCAGATGCTACAAAGGCTTACACAACTGCTTCTCTTTACGCATGTAAGTAGTTCCATTCTACATACCTGCGTAAGCCTTTGCAGAATTGGGCTCTTAGTAACAGAGATAAGAATAGTACCCGGGGCCAAGTTCTGCTGTTAGCTACTCATGCACAACTTCTGTTGATGTCAGTAGGAATTGCGTGCACGTACAGCTGGGCAAATAATAAAGTATGCATGAATGTTTTACTGGAACAAAATAATATGCGACTTATTCAGTTCTATAAAATGTATGAATTATGGAAATATGCCACCCAAATAATGTATTCAAAATGTATTATGAAACTCTTCAAATAAATTACACAGCACATAGTATTCAATTATACATAAGTATTACTAGGTGAAATTTGGCTTCAGGAGTTCTGACGCCCAGTCATCTGCTCTAACCATTACTCTAGACTGTCTTCTGAAGGGCAAATAAGAGATCCACTGAAATAAATATCTAACTGTAAACACAAAAGTCTATAACAACTATTTATAAACAGAGATATGTACAATATACCCTAAATATATTCGCAGCTACATCCTGTACTTAATGTCTTTGCTACATCACATCCAGCCCAGGCATCAAGTAAACTGGAATAAAGTCAGGTAAATCCAGTATAAAGAGGGAGAAACTGCCTGAACCATATTTAGTCTATGATTTGAAGATTAACTGCTCTTATTTCTGTAAAGAAATCTAATCCTTGAAGAAAACTTTTAATATGAGCACTTCCAGAGAGAGACCAATAAAGAATAAATTCCAAGTCCAGATAGAATATTTCACCCATGAAGGGTGAGTATTATGTTTCTTTCATGAGTGTAAAAGGCCCATAAGTTACAACTGCACAGGCATGAATGAATTATGAAGGTCCTTTGCTCTACTGAAAGGAGCAGGATCAGCCTTCATATGTGAAACATGCTATTTATTCTATCCATCTCTTGATTTGTTTTAATTTAAAAATGTTTAAGACTCTCATCACCCGCTGTTAAAGCGGGGATAATAGGGAAGAACCACTCAAATTTACTACAGCACCTATTCAGAGATTTCAGAAGATTACAATAAATACAGATGAGTTATACAAATCCCAGCTACCTATGGATGGCTAGCATTCACTACACAATCTCAGCTGATTTACTGTTGTGCCTGTGTGCTAAATAAGACTAGGGTCCGGTGGAAAAAATTCTATGTGATCATGTAATTGAAGACTCTATCCTCATTAGAGCTGATTGAAAAAATGGAATTTCCATTCTATCGGAAATTCTGATATTTTCAGCATTTACTCTTGTCCTCAGTCTGGCCCAAAGTTGGAAATATGAAAATTTCTCACTGAACATAAAGTTCTGAAAATGTGAGATTCGGAAATACTGTCATGTTACATTTGGGGCTGGGTCAACATTAGTTTATATAACCACCTGAGCTCCCAGGGTGCCTCATGGAGATTGAGGCTCATGCTCCCCATTCTCTCGCTTCTTGGTCCTTCTCCCCAGTCAAACTGTATCTTCCATGACAAATTGTGGTTTCTCTCTGTGGCTCATCTGCCATGGAGCCTTGTAGGTTGCCCATTTCCTGATGGAAAATCCCAATGTAATTAATCTTTTGCCATGGAAAATTTTCTAGCAGGAAAATGTTTCAATTGAATTTTTTTAACCAGGCTCAATCATAATGTATACACAGAAGGAGGCAAAATTAAGGTTATAAAGGAAAGATGCAACAGGAAATATGAGGGGAAGAGAAAAGATTATGCAGTTACACATGCGTTAACAAAAGAGCTGGTCAAAAACTAGGAAAAAATAATCCGTAACCAGTTTTCCTGTAAATTTGCTCCCATTTTGAAACATTGAAAAATAGACATACATTAAGTGAAATACTTTACAGAACTCTTTTCAACATTTTCAAAATGTTTCCACCGGCTCTAACAAAGTGCTTGGTTTGATAATTCCCAATCATTTACAAGTTTATCAGTTTAAAAATGCCACATCAAGCCATAACCCTCCTGTGCTTCCTCACGCTCCAGAAAAAGCAAACCTGTGCTCACTGCCTGTTATTGTTCTGCCTCTTCTTTTCTCTTCCAACCACCCCACTACCTACCATTATTAGTTTCTTTGAATAGACGTTTTAGCTGTCACCACAACCCCTTCGGCCAATAATGCCCACCACTTGCTGTGTAAGCCCCCATGCCTGGGATAAAGGTTCTCCTACTCTCTTGCACTATCTGGAGGATGGGAGAGTGCTTGCAGGGTAAGGTGCAAGAGGCAGAAAGTTCATTAATCATGTTTGGGGAACTGTATGGTTTGATGTCCCTAAGATTTTCACTGTGAAGATGCTAGCAGAGCCTATTATCTCTCTTTCCCACATCTCTCAGCCCCATACAACAGCTCATAAAGTGTAGAAGTGCTCACATCAGGGTTCCTGAGCCTATAAAGGTGTCAATTCCAGGTGACACAAGGTTTGGAAGGGGTGAGGTGACGCCAGAGGCTAAGGACTGGCTCTGCAGAGGAGTGGGGTGGTAGGCTTCCTGTCCTATTCCCTGATGTTATTTGCAGCAGCTACTTCTACTGAGTTTGTTCTTAAAGGGCCACCCGCCACTAGAAAATTCTATTGAGGACTTCAGTGCACATTGTGTTCCGGGGCCAGCAGTTGAGTGGGTGGACTGCTGTGGCCGCATACCTTTGAAATTTTGGCCTATTGCAATAATCGTCATTAGACTATGAGCCCAACCCATTAGCATTTTTATCACCTGACCTTTATAAAGCACTGGCTTTACAAACCAGTCTACAATAAAAGCTGATCCTCAAGGAAGTCCGACTTAATGAAAAGTAATGGCAAACTGCCTTCCCAGGAACATAAGCTTGTCAGCTGCCTGCTGATTCAGCATCAGTGGAATGTTTCAAAGAGATGAATATGTTGAGGGGCTTGCTTGATGCATGTAGCTCCTGGGCAGAATTGACACCACTCTTTCACCTCATACAAAGACAGATCACTGACAAGAAGTGAGCATACACTAACCGCAGGTGTCCTTGTCTCCCTCCTCCTCCTCAGCGCCAATGTTCAGTTCTAAGAGGGTTTCATTAAGAAGAGTATATTTTCGGGAACATCAAGGAGGGCAAAAGAATCTAGTGAAGACATAACAGCTCCTTTGGTACCACCAGGGCCATCAGTAACTGCAATAAAAAGGTGCTAGTGAGCCTTCATCTCTAGCATTACAGTCAGTGTTTGAGCATGTGCCTAGATTAAGCTTCTCGTCACACTGGAAAGATGTAGGATTATCCTTATTGGGGCAGGGGAGGTTAGAGACGCAGGTGTATGTGCCTGTCCATGCAGATTGGGGGGGAAATGCCCACCTCTACCACTGGAGAAGTTGGAAAAGCAGATGCTGCTACCATCGGCGGTGGAAAAAGAAGCAGCAAGAGCATCACGCCACGGTCACTGGCCTATGGACTGGAAAATACATTTGGACACATGGGGCCTACGGCTTTGTTACTCTTTTTGCAGGAAAAGGCACACCTGGGTAAAAGTAGCTTTAAAGCACCTTTGTTGCACCTCTATTCTGGAACTACTCGGAGGCATGAAAAACTCTGGCATCAGTTAAAGCAGCCTGAGGGGTGTACTAGCTCATGCTCTGCTCCCCATAGCCCCCTATGGGCCCAGGAAAGCAGAGAATAGCTGGAGCATGGGGCCATGTCCCCTCCTATCTCCTTCCCCATTTCCCATCTCCTGGACAACACCAAACACAACCTCGACAGCAGGGAAGAGGTCCAGGGAAGGTAAGGGCTCTTCCAGCAGCTCTCTGCCAACAGGGAAGCCCACTTACACAGAAGGAGTGTTCTCTGGCCCCTTTATGTTCCTAAAGTGGTTTGAGGCGGTTTTAGCATAGCGGCCTTCAGGATTAATGGGTCATTTCCTTTTCTCCTAGTGAGTTGTGTCACATCTAGACTTAAGGGGGGAGAGAGGGATTGCTGACCTTCCATAGCAGTGGGAAGCATCCGGGTCTGCAAAGGGTGAGGTCCTTTGTCTGGAGCAAGAGAGGTGAAAGGGGACAGGTTTTTTTTTAAAAAAAAAACCACAAACACATACAGGAAGAAGAGAAAAGCAGAAGCAACAAAATCAAATGTATCTGCTCAATCACCTTGCTTTTATGTAATAATCCTTTTCCTCATACTATCCCTGTGTTTTTGTCTATTCAGACACTGCAGTGGGGCTCTGCTTGGGTGGAACATTCTACAGGCACATTGTCATTTGCAGGATGGGAGCCTTAGACTATAAGCTTTTTGGGGTAGGGATCTTGTTTTCATATCTAGCTGTAAAGTGCATACCACAATTTTTGCTCTAGCTAACTATAAAATAATGAAAAATTAACAGAGGCATAGTCCGAGTGTGTTATTATTTAGGCTGCATAATTAACAAACTGTCCAATCCCTACAACAATTGCACCCTTTGATCACCTTGTGCATTATCTATGTGTATTGAAAGGAAAGGAAGTTAAACAGTATTTTTTTCTGCTCAATTTCTCTTTACATTAACCCCTGGCTGATCTTAAAATGTAGAAGAAGGTAAAGGAGGCAGTCACATGAGGTCGGTGTGTTAACATCAATGAGGGCTGCAAGCTAAATCCAGGCACAACACTTGGAAAAGGGACTATTAATGCTGCTTCCACCCCTCTATTATGGTCCTGATGCTACTTCCTGGGAAGTGAGGGCACTCAGCACCTTGTAGAGCCAAGACATGTGTAACTACAACACAGTAATGCTGGACACTTGCTCTAGTCCTAGCTATTCATGTTCAAGTGTTAAATGAAGGCACCATACACCTGATCTATATAACTTACCAGGCTGGTTGAGTTACTCAGAAATCCACTGGGATATTTTAAAATAGTTTCCATGGGCTCCTCATGTGTCCCCTTCCCTCCCAGTGCTGCAATGGCCAGGCTGCAGCCTCTACAGGGCAGATAGTGAAGAGGGAGTTCCTGCTCTGCAGTAGGCTCATGTGTGGGGGGTTCTTTGATCTGTAAGGGTACGTCTCCACAGCCCTGGGCAGCGAGCCTCAGAGCCTGGGCTTGCACTATTGCACTAAAAATAGCTGTGCAGACATTCTGGCTCAGGCTCAAAACTCAGACTCTGAAGCCCACCCTCTCTCTTGACTTCAGAGCCCGAGCTCTAGCGTCTAGACAGCTGTTTCTAGCGTGGTAGCCTGAGCCCCGCAAATCTTAGTCGGTCAACCTGGGCTCTGAGGTTCACTTCCACAGGCTGCTGCTCACTGTGTAGAAGTACCCGGATGGACAAGGAGAGTGCATTTTGTTCTCCGGCATTTTCTGGCATGCTGCAGTGCATGAGACGTCCGTTCATTTGAAACTGAAAGGTTTTAAAAAAATTGTTAACAAGGTTTTGGATAACCATTTCCAACAAGCGCATGTACCACCACTGGTACATGTACCACAGTTTGGAAACCCCTTGGATTAGACAGAGAGAAGCATGTTGTATCCTTTGCAGAATAAGAATTAATTAAAATGAATTATGTGACTTCAAAAAATGTTTAGAATGATTAATTCTCAATGCAGTATTGGATATTTGCATAATATCTTGTCAGACATTAATTAAATTCACAAAACGGAAATTGTACCCAACTGTAGCAAAATGGCCTTTATCATTAATTCTGTTGCAAATGGGAAAAGATTATGTACACTGGTTATAGCATGGATTATTGAACAGGGCATGAGCTGTTAGTAAGGAAATATTGTGTGTCTTCTACAAGAAGTCTGGAGTAAAGTGGATTATAATTCCATTAGGAACAATGATAGTGAGAGAAACTAGTTTAGAACCACAAAACCACAGTTTGAACCAGAACTGGAATCTAGAATGATAAACTGAACTATAAATTAGAAACATGTCTATCTATCATACACTCAACATCACCATTGTGACAACCATTCAGCTGCAGGAGAACCATCCTTGATCAGACCGTTAACTAACCCAAAGCCAGCTTTCAATACCTGTCAGACCCTTAATAACAATAGCTAATACCAAGTTAGAGTTACAAATTAATTGTCAGGAAAACCCCCATAATTAGATCTATTCTGCTACAACACACTGAGAACCCCTCTAACATACTGCATCCAAACTAGTGCCATTTGTAATCTTCTGGAGCCAAATGTCACTTCAACAGTGCAGTTGCTCCATGGCTCTTATGTGATCCTGTATTGTGGGAACATCAAAATATTATCACAGTGTTATATTCAGGTTAGTGCGTGCTCCTCAGATCAGAAAATTTTAAGGTGAATTGCTGTGATAAAATAAAGAACAGCCTGTGCCACAGTGCCTCTGTTTATAACTCCTCTCCCAACACACACACACAACAAATCTTTGAGGAGTCAGCATTTGAGAATGCTCTCTGCCAGTTCACAACTTTGACTTGTTTGTTTATAAAAACTTTTTTAACCTTTGGCAGCTGGGCCAGAATCTGCGCTCTACCCCCACTGTAGGCCAGATGACACCTCTTACCTTAAACCTGCACCTTTTTTCACCTCCTCAGCATGAGAATTACACAAATACAGACTCTCCTACAAACCAGAAGAATTGATGTATGTAGATTTAAGGGCATCTAACTGGGTGAAAGGGAGTCTGAGTTAGTAAGAGAGAGTCTAATTTGCATCAATCTAAGCACGTCCTGTGAATTTGACCCGTATGGTGAACTGGATTAAGCACAGAGCCCGACTTACATTTTTTTAAGATGTGTATTAAATAATTTGCTTTCCTGTAGTCATAGCATTCATTTTTAACATGCCTGTAAAAAACAATGTTAGTGGGTTTAGCTTCTGTAATGCTATTCCCCTTTGCCATTGTTCAGATGCAGCTCGCTATCCTCATGTAATCCATCATTTTGGTTTTACTCATTAATCTCTGCCTCTTCTTTGAAAGAGGGTGTCCATTTAATGTCTGATTTACGTAACATGCTTTTGCCTGAGGGTAGCTTAAAAATTCCAGAAGGACAATAGAATAATGTTCCACCAAATTTAACTAGGCATCTACGGCCTGCTCCTGCTCCCATTAAAGTCAATGGCAAAACTTTCATGGACTTTGGTGGAATCAGGATCAGGCCTCCATTGCAAGATGTCAGATGAGCAGTTTCCAGGTTTGGGAGTTTAACAGTTCGCTCTGCAGTGTGTCCACAGTTGAGTGTGGGAGAGTGAGGGGGGCTTGGTGGAAGGAAGAATATGCCTGATCAGCTAGATTTGCCACCAAATATCTACTGTCTCCTATGAAAATTAGCTTAAATATTTGAAAACATTTACATAAAAATTATTGTAACACTGTAAAACTATCTTCCTTGAATATCACCTTGATCAGATAGTTGTGCAGGATGAGAATAAATGAATCAAATGTTCCTGGGTTCTGCATTAGTAATTTGATGCCTTTGCATTGAACTTCACCTGCATATTAAAGACACGAAAGGACTTTTAGTTCCTGAAACTTGCTTCATTGGAAATGGTGCACAGATAGGCACTTTAAGGAGCGTGGTCCAGCTGTCCACACATAAGAGGCTGGGAGGATGTGGCTTAACTTTTGGCTTTAGACATACTTGGGAACTGTGTGGTGGGATATAGAGAAAAAAAAATTCAGGAGACTAAAGAAGTGAGGAATAATGGAGTGCGTTAGTTTGGTTAGTGCTAGGTTAATTATTGGATATAGAAAAAGCCTGTTTCCATTGGTGACATTTAGGTAAGTATAGCCCACAGACCTGTATAGTCAGTGGCCAGGCCTGGCACACTCATATAAGGACTACCTGAACAGCACATGGCAAACCTCCTCTTGCCATCTGCCAGTCCTCTTTATCGTCTCCCTGCCCACGTAACAGCAGCTGCCAAAGTCCAATCTCAGAGGCTCTGACTTCCCAAGTTCCTGCTCTTCTAGTAGCTTGTGAGGAAATTGGGTTCCCTTTCCTTGAGTACAAAGGGGTCTGTAAACATTTCATTTTTTTTGTCCTTTGTGCAGGAAGTCAGATATCGCATGTGTGACAGTAACCATGTCCACCACAGCAAGAGAAAGAGAAACCAGATTATCACCAACAGTAGCATACATTTCTGAAATGGAACCTCTCTCTTTTAGGATGACATCCTTCTTGATGGCATGTTTCAATCTTCTATCAACTGATAGATGAAGAATCAGAATGAATGAAGATAATGTAGGTGGGCTCTGCATAATGATTTACTGAGGTGGAAAGTGAGTCTAATATGTAGTCAGTGACAAAACGTATGAGGCAGCAAAAATGACCCATCTTCATTGCAGTAGACTATCATACAGGGCGAGGCTGTACCGTCTTTACTTATATTAGTGGTACTTCCTCACATGAGGAGAATCATTGACTTCAGTGGGTCTGCTCATGGAAGTATATGCTCACCAATCAGAGCAGAGGTGCATAATCTAGTTCATAATTTGTATGCTTGTAGATTGGAATATGACACAGTCAATACACTCAAGCATAAAAATCTGGTGATTAAAGAGAGACATGCATTTAAGTAAAAATAATCAGAAGAGAATCCTTAATTGGAATTTTATATGACTATCTGCAAATCGCTCTGAGATCCTTTGTCAATGAAAGATGCTATATAAATGCAAATGTCTTTTGTATTATTCATTTCATGTATCCATGTAATTGAAAATCAGGATTTGTATTGTACTTTGGTTAGTACAATACTAAATATGAAGGGCTAAATTCATCCTTCTTGTAACCTACTGACTTTAATAGAGTTACACCACAAATGAATTTGACCCCAAATATCTATTGTATACTACTGAAAATAGAGCAGCAATTGTGTTAACTAAAAGAAAAACAATACACTTTTAGATTCAATATGTACACAATTTTTTTGCATTATAATTCTCTATAAACTGTGCCTTCATCGTGGTTTTAGACCCTTTATTGCTTTATAAAACTGGTTTAGTTAACAAGTGTGGTTTTGATCATTTAAACATAAATGAGGTGTAAGAAAATTGTGGCTTGCCCATTGACATTATTTGAGTCTATCTCTAGAAAGGCTGAATGCAATCTTCTACAAGGCATAGAAAGAGTTAGTTAGAAAATATGCAAAGATTTCGTTATGAGGTGTTTCCAGTTTGGAAGACCCTAATGTTCTGTTTAAGCAGGTGGAAATTGACAAGAGAAACATTTTAAAGAAAAGTCAATATATGGAATAAGAAGCAGAGAAAAGAATTTGCATATGCAAAAGAGGAGGTGGGTGGAACAAAAATGTTATATGCATTTTGAGGAATAGGTCTGCTTTGGAACTGTAACACCTCAACATAAGTGACAAGGCTACATCTTCTGTTCCACAGACATAGCCCATGGAAGAGCCAGAACAAGTCTCATCAGCACTCATTGCTACTGTGGAAACATTCCACCAGGAGTTACCAATATGGATCTCCTCCCATCTGTGCCCATCACTACACCCACTCCTTTATGTAGTGGGCAAGACTACAGTATGACCCTCCAGACCAGCAGATGTCCCACAATCCACAGGGCTTCTGGGACATTCAGGGAGGGCTGGAGCAACTGCACAGGGGCCCAATACATCCACACTACTCCCCCTCTTCTGCTCCCAGCCTACAATTCAGCACTCTCCCATAAACTCCCTGCTGATTGATGACTGCCCCAGCAACTCTCTCAGGGATGATCCCAGAAAAATCCTTCAGAGGATTTTAATTAAGAAGAGACAATTTCCAGTCACACACAGTATTCCCTTTGGAAGCATGCCCCATTCCTCAAAGCTCTCAGAGGAAAAAAACAACCAGCCCTGAACTGTTACAGAGCTAAGAGTGTACTATCATGAAAAGGGTCAAGTAAAAAAAAATCATTCTGTAGGGCTACTTAATGGAACATTTCTTAGAGTCCATTCTCACATGTGTAACATTTGATTATCTTTTATATTCTGTGAAGATTCCAATATGTGTTTTTTTCATTTTTGCTGATTTGGGTTTTGACTCCTGTGGTATAGTCAATGGACCCTTCTGTGGCTACTTTGTTCAGGCCAGGAATGAGGAAGACTTTGTTTAGTAACAGTAAGCAGCATAGGCTCTGCTAGTCAGCCTGGAGCTAGAGTCAGAGGGAACTCCAGCAGTTTCCTGTAATACAACCAACTCCAGTCTCTTTTTTAGCATAAGGGCCATTACAACTCTGTGTCCTGGGGACTTTTCTTGCTATGGGGCTCTCATAGGGAACGGACATTTATCCTGAAAGGTGGAAGTGACAGTCCTTACATGGCATAAGATGTAGAGACACTACAACATTGACACCTACATGACCCAAGATTGGGTGGTCCAATTGGAGGTTGGCAGACTCACCAAAGTGCAGATTGTTTCAATTCTTCCCTTGCTCTCTCACTTTAATTAGTGGATTATCATTCAAATGATCCACAGAAAAGTGTAT
The DNA here is from genome assembly GCF_002925995.2 of Terrapene triunguis. Taxonomy (NCBI): domain Eukaryota; kingdom Metazoa; phylum Chordata; order Testudines; family Emydidae; genus Terrapene; species Terrapene triunguis. The sequence continues at coordinate 26,917 of NW_020664972.1, read as the reverse complement.
TTCAAGGAGGGATTTGAATGACAAGAGATTATTTGAACTCTGGGGTGCATGAAGAGGAACATGGAAGGAGATTACAAAGTGTGCAGTTAGAAAATTGACTTGAGTGGCGTGAAAGGAGCAAGACAGGAACATATACTGTGTATTTACAATCAGACAGTAGGGTAATGTGCACATGAGCATGCACATGCACCAGACATCATCATAAAGCTATCAGAGATGGTGTTCTAAATTAGAACACTAGACTTGATTCTGACATCAGATACACACAAATAGAAGTCAAATATGGGTATCCCAAGGCAGAATTTTGCAAACTATTTTTTAAAATAAAAATATTCTACCACTTTTTGTGAAAACTAATACTATGCGTCTTCTCTAGTGCGCATCACAAAGGTGAGTCGCTATTTAGACTGAAGGAGTGATGTTACCAAATGCACATATATACATGGCACAGAGCTTTTATGGCTGTGTTCAGGCGGGAGAGAGGCAGGAACGAATTTTCCTATACAGCTTCCTTATTTCTGTTTACATCAAAGAAAACCACCATTTAAATGCAAACAATTCCATCTTCTGCTAGGAAAGATTATCCACAGGGCACTGAATAATAATCCCCAAAGACATTCAGCAATGTACATTAAAACTGGATTGACAGCAAATTACCACTGGTGCTTTGAAAAAAATGACCAAAGCATTTAAGGATGAATCTACTGAATTCAATAAACAATTTCCAGGTGATTTGATTAGATAATTAGAACTTCTCAAACACTGAATTATCAGAAGATCCCCGTAGAAAAGACAAATAGTGACATGCAGTAATGCTACTCTTTAACAGCAGCATTTGTCTCCAATTCTAATACTAGTTAGAGAATCCCTAAGGTTTAGTAGAGATGCTGTGGAACAACATTATATTAGGGAGTCTTATATGTTGCTCTTGATTTTATAAACTAGATATTATGGACAATATTTTTCTAATCTTTTAACTTCATTGGGAGGTTCCTCCTTACTCCACATTCCTAATTCACTACATGATGCCCTTTCCCAGTACCTTGCTCTGAATTAAGACAGTGGAGCTATTGTTCTATCCTGAAGGTCAAATGCAGCCCACAGCTTTGCAAGTATAACAAGCCACCAGCCCCTTCCCCCCCCGAAAAAAAACCACCCCAAAACAAAATGGTTTTGATGGAAAAATTTTAACCGACATTAGTTAAAAGTCTGACAAAGTAAAGTCTTAGCTGTGCGGAATGTTACAAAACATTTTCCTATTAGGGCAACATTAAGGCAGTTCAGGTACATTGGTGCTTGGATCAGTGGGAGCCATAGGCCCCAGGCAGCTTATGACATTTTAACCCTGAGGGTAGTTAACTCTCCTTAGCTAACATAATGGTAAAAATGGATCCAGACACCAAAACCAGCAGGTACTGATACTAACACTGGTGCAGAGGAACTGAGAATAACATGGTAGAGAATATTTTGTAATCCATCATGTAGACAAGGTTTCTGGCTAAGGATCTGAGGGGAAATTTTTCAAATGCTCTTCGGCTCCTACATCACTTAGGTCCCATTTCAGTAGAGACTTAGGCTACGTCTTCACTACAGGGGGGGGTCAATTTAAGATACGCAAATTCAGCTACGCGAATAGCGTAGCTGAATTCGACGTATCGCAGCCGACTTACCCCGCTGTAAGGACGGTGGCAAAATCGACCTCCGCGGCTTCCTGTCGACGGCGCTTACTCCCACCTTCGCTGGTGGAGTAAGAGCGTCGATTCGGGGATCGATTGTCGCGTCCCGTTGGGACGCGATAAATCGATCCCCAAGAGGTTGATTTCTACCCGCCGATTCAGGCGGGTAGTGTAGACCTAGCCTTAGGCACTAAGGTGTCAAAATCTCATTGAAAGTCAATGGCACTTAGGCTCCTAAATCTCTTTCAAAATTTTTAGCCCTAACCTAAAGCAAAATTTGTCATCAAGGAAATTTGTAATGAATTTACTTGCCAGACTTGCTAACGGTTGAAGAGAAATATACACATTAAAGATAGTTTCTCTACAGAACACGTTATTTCCTTACCCCAGTCCTGTACAGAAATCAGTGGCATTGCCTAGACCAATATATGGTAGAACAGCTCTGGCTTTGGAGGATAATTCTTATGCTGAAGGCTGCACCAAAAATAGTAAAGGGAAACTTGACCATTTAGACCACAGATTCCCTGCTCCATCTTGCTCCAGCAGGAGAAGAGGTTGTTCATAGGGACTCTTTAGAAGAAATTTTGCTTTAACACTTACATTGTTAAAATGTTCTGCAAAAATCTACATTCTCAATGGAGAAAAATTTTGTGTCTGTGTCAAAAAAAGTTACATGCTCTGGTCTCTTGAGTTGCTGGTACTGAGCAGCAGCTGAACCCCAGGGAGAATTAGACCACCACCACAAAAGGAAACAGCAAGAGAACCCTCCAAACTTGAAAGATCCTTAATTAGAATCTGTTTTCTAACAGATAAAAAAACCTGTGTGGGGGTGAGGGGAGGACGGGAAATACTATGAAACCAGGTGAGAGTTTGAAACTTTCAACTTCTAGGCTTTCCAAACAGCTTTCATTCTAAACCTCAGGCCATGGAGAAAACCTTTACAGATCTCCTGAAAACTGATATTACTGAGGACTTGCTCTCTGTTGGAAAGGACTACAGAATCCCCATGTGTAAAGAAAAGGACAATCTAGGCAGCAACATCTGTGTGATATCCATGGATAAGCAGAGAACTAAAAAAAGAAAAGCAGCAGGAGGCATTAGCTGTGAAGGCAATACAATCCTGTTCTTTTTCCTGACTAAGGGAAAGACTCCCTTTGACTTCAGTGGGCTTTGGATCGGGCTTTAAGGCTTTTTACACATGCAAAGCTGCAATGAATTTATTCCCCATAAGAAAGTAGGAGAAGCAGAGGAACAAATATCTGTTTCCTGCAGAGCTCTTTTTTCCCCAGGGGTGACAATTAGTCTTGTCTGCATTTTTTGGGAACACTGAAGAGTATGCAAAAGTGAAGCATTTTCTTTCCTCAGTGCCTCAGAAAAAGACTGATTTAGGGTTTGTCTACACGAAGCAGCAATGAGCAGTGGAGGGGTGTGTTTTTTCAAGTGCACCAGTGTGTTGCACGATAACTGGCTCATCTAGACCCTCCTGGCACAAACTAGAAGTTCCCTAGTGTGTGTTAATGTAGCACTTCGTTAACGTGCATGAGGGAACCTTTAGTTTATGCCAGCAGGGACTATACAGGCCACTCAGTGTGCAACAAGTTAGTGCGCTTTAGAAATCACACGCCTCCACTGCTCATTGCTGCTTCATGTAGACAAGCTTTAGCACCACATGTCACCTCTAGGTATTATGGGACAATATAAAAAAATATAACTTTTTTTATGTTTGTTTTCTAAGGTCCCTCTCTGCCTCCAATGGTGGGTGATTTCATAATTCTTTCTATAGTTAGATATTTCCCCTCCGCTATCTTGAATCTTAATTTTACAGTTTTAGCCCCCAATACAGCAAACTACTTCAGCATAAAAATCTAATGTTAAATATGGAATAGTCCCATTGACTTCAATAGGTCTACTCATGGGATTAAGTACCTTGTCAAATCTTAATTAGGAGCACCCTCCAATGAAAATATGGCCAGTTAAATTTAAATCAAGATAAGTGCCCAATTTATTGAAAATTTTTGTTCTATTATATTATGCTAGAATTTTTGTTAAACTAAAGTCACCACTTCTGTAATTAACAGAATGATGTATCATGAACTTTGGCTGTGTTCTCTTATTTGTGTCTCTTTTTATTAGAATTTTGAAATTATTTTAATTTATTATTTGTATTACAGCAATGCCTAGGTTATCCAATCAGGAACAAGATCCCACTGGGATAAATTTTATATTACACTTTCCTCTATTCTCTGTGTAAAAATCAATTTTAATAAAATCAATTACAGTCATGCATGTACAATAGACATTAGCCCATAACACTGAATCTGTGACGTTACGTTCATGGTCAGAGGCTGATATTGCAAATCCTGGTCATGACTGGACTGCAGGAGGAATTGAGGGAGAGGTTCTGTCTGTGAGGGAATATTTTATTCAACATCTACTGCAGCTGAAATAATAGCAAAGGGAATATGGGGAAATAGCCAGCCAAGGAAATTGCTTTAAAAAAAAAAAGTGTTTGCTTCTTTTGAGATTACTCCATTAAGAAATTTCCCTCCTTAAACTCACAACAGCAAGATCTAATTTAAGGCTTGTCACTCCATCTATGACTTACACTACTCCTCTAGCTGTCAGAGCACACAAGTTACGTAAGATCACAAGCTGACCTCACACCCTCTCACGACCAATCGTATAGTTTAAAGGACACAGAAGAGAATCAGCCTTTTCTTCTGCCCCTCAATCACATTTAACATTGCCACTATGCAAACAATGGTATTAAAACAAAAGGGAAAAGTTACATTATGCAATTAAAACTTCAATGGAAGTATTAGGAAATGCTCTTGCTCTCCACAAATCAATGGCATGGAAGTACTGGCTCCAAAAGAGCTGTCACGATCTGCCAAGCCAATGTTTATGTAGTGGACTTCATTCAGATGGATCGGCATATGCAAAGTAACTGTGTTTGCTGAAGGGCGTCTTGAAATTTCTGATGAGAAGTTCAACCCATGCTCAATAACCTGTAAAATGTTGGTATTTTCCAGGGTACCAGTCTACTTAATCATTAGGAGAATGAAGATTATTATTTATTTTATCTATTAACTTATCATAACGAGACCTCAGCAAGTCATCTGATTTTACAAACAATTGCAGTGTGTTGGACTCCATGAATTTAGGATAATTTCTGAATATGAATTTTTTCCCAGTGCAATTGCATTTCCCAGACTGGTTATCTTTTAGATGTCTTGATTATTATTCCGCTTCAAACTTGGGGCCAGGTGTTGTAGCCCTTACTCCTGTTCAGTAGTACATACTTATGGGAATATCAAAGGAACTACTTGGGTCAGTGAGTCGGATTGTAGAATCTCATAAAAACTCATGAAATTGCACCACCAAAAAGATCTATGACTTGGTGAAGTCAATGGCAAACCTCCCATTGACTTCAAAGGCAACAAAACTGGGCCTTTATTTATTCTAAGATCAACAATAGATAAAAAGTTGGGGTCTGTATCACTCTTCATAAATAGATACACAGATCAAAGAGGAACAGTGGAGAAAGATATTTAAAAAAAGGAAGTCACTTACAGGTGTAGAATGAAGTTTCTCTTCTCAGTAGCTCTGTCTGGGAATAGAGATTCAGGCTTCTGTCTTATAAAATGGCTTTGAATAAGAAAGGAAGCCTTGTTATTGCAAAGCAGTATTACTTAAACGCAGAATATGAAAGATCTGCTTTTCATAACTGCTCATACTAAAGTTCATGCATAATTGTGCACACAATTACCAGATTTGCTTGCACAAATAACTAAATTATCACTCTTAACAGTAATTACATGCACAAGTTAGAGTGACAAGGTGGGTGAGGTAATATCTTTTATTGGCTCAGCTTCTGTTGGTGAAAGAGACAAGCTTTAGAGCTACACAGAACTACACAGAGCAGTTTTTCAAAGCTAAAGTAGAACTCTGTGTAGCTTGAAAGCTTGTCTCTTTCACCAACAGAAGCTGAGCCAATAAAAGATATTACCTCACCCACCATGTCGCCCTGACTTCCTGGGACCAAGACGGCTACAACACTGCACGTGCAGAGAATTGTTATTTTTAGTGGGGGGGTTTAAAACACTTGTAAGGATATGGGACAAAAGTGACATTAGCTAAAAGAGTTATATGAGTTTGAAGTTAACAGGTTAGTCGATGACCATTACAAAATTTACACTATCTTAACAATTACATTATTATACAGTCCTAGAAATAGCAATGTAAATATATAGGTGCAGCATAGCATTGCTATTTCATGGTACCATAGTTGGATGCAACTATGTAATTTTGACCATGTAACAACACAGCAAGTTAAGGTCTGTATAGAAATTAATGGTTTGTTTAATTATCTATTTAGAAGACATAAATTAAACACAAAAACTTGCTTTAGTGTAATGTTAAGGTTACAACTTTAAACATTCAAAAAAATCAAGGAAGTAAAAATGTAAAGTATCTCTGTGACATACCAGGATACAATCCAGATCAATGAGTAACTGTGGCACCCCTGCCCCGTGATCTGGGGTGCCCTGTACAATGCCTTGCTGATGCCTCCAGCCTGGATTGCTCAGAATCAGCCTCCAGCACGTAAGTCACTCCCAGCTATGTCTGTGTGTGCGCACTGCAGCCAGCCACACACTTGGCTCTTACCAGTCTGAAAGATCACTACAGGGTGAGTCCAACACATTTCCAGATCCAGATTTCCCCCCAGAAACTCATGTCCTGTACTGACCTGCCTTCTCCTGGACAGTACAGATATGTTAAATCCATTAATCCTTTAAGGAAATAATCTGCACACAACTTGTTGCCCCACATGGAATTACCCAGACGCTTCAATTTGAACACATTGGATTAGACAAAACAGTAAAACAGTTTTATTAACCACAAAGAGAGATTTTAAGTGAGTACAAGTAATGAGGCATAAAAATCAGAAATGGTTACAAGAAAAATAAAGATAAAATGATTATAGATGCCTAACTTAAACTACATTAGATTCAAAGCAAAGTTTTCTCACCACGTGCTTTCAGCAGTCTTACTGATCAAAACCTTTAGGTCAGCACCCCACCCCCAAACTCCAATGGTTGTTTCCTTGGTCTCTTCAGGTACAGTGAATGTGACGGGCAGGCAGAGAGAGGGGTGCCTGGAGTGTTTGTCCCTTCATTCTATAATTGCAGTCCCTCTCTTAAAAAATAAATAAATTTCCAGCTGAGAACCAGGAGCCAAAGGGTCTATGTAGAAGGATATTCCCTCCTGGTTTTGTCACCTTTTTGAAATTCCTTTGTCTTCCCGTCCTGCTTGATGACTCTATATACTGCTTAAATGAAAATTAAGCAGTGCACATGTTCGTTTGTTTAGGGCAGACCTGTGTGCGCCAAATTCTGTTTGGGCAGGGCTGTGGGATTTGGAATCTTATAACAGGGGGATCTTATAACTTCACACACAAAGTTGCCACACATTTTACCAGGACAATACTGACCAGAAAATTATGTGTTTTCAAATGATCCTTACAAGGCATACGTTGTACAAAGATTATTGCAATAGTGTGTAGGGGGTGAATACAAAGGTGCATTCTGTCACAATCTCATGGTAACCTTAGCTTGAAGGCATTGAGTGCATGGGTTATTGTTTATTCTCTTAGACGTAATCTTATAACAGGCCCAATCCTATCCTCAAATAGGCACACAGAAGTCTCATATGAGAGGGGTGAGAACAAAAACTGGATCCCTTATATATCTTAAGGTTACTATGAGAATCTTAAGTTTTGCATTTCCAGACCAGCATGAGTAAAATTTGATAGAGTAACTTATCTATGCTAGACAAAGTGTAATATTTATCTAGCATGGAGCTGAATAAAGTTTATTTGCTGAAAAATGCAGATTTGGTTGACTGAAATTATTCTCTTTCCCTGGCCAGTGACTATTCATTGACATGACTGACTATGACTTGCCACTACAAATGACATTATTTGCCCAGCTGTAATCTAGTGATGGAGTTAATGAATTTTAAGAGTGAGTGATGCCCATGTCATAGAAAACCACTGTTGTTGTTTTTTATGATGTTACAGCTCTTTGGAGAAAGAAACATGAATACTTTGATTAGGAGTATTGCAAACAACCAATTACTTTTTATTACATCCACTCACTGAAGGCATGCTAAGTTAATGTTCCGAGATGAGAGACTAGAGAGAGTGGCCGAGGGAGGGACAGGGCTGTGAAGGACCTTCAAGGTGGAGACAGGACGTACAGTGAAAAAATAGGACAAGTAACACAGCAATTAAAAGACTAAGAGAAAGAGGTCGTGTGATAAGAGCAACAGGCAAAACAGAAGATTTTAGCAGCTGCATTTTGAATGGGATAGGGTATCAAGTCCCAGCTTCCTTAGTAAGATGGAGTAGTCTCTACTCATGAGGTGCGAGGCTAGGATCCAGGGTATTTCTTGTATTTGCCCATCAGTGAAGACAGAACAGCTGTACTTGATTACCAGCAAAGAAACAGGTCAACAGATTAGCCTCCTCAGGGAGGTTCTACTACTAGAATCTAACTGCTCTTCATTCCCTGAGAGGTGATGCACTGTACACGACAAACGCAACATATCCAGTTTCCCCGGGCCTGTTCCTGTTTGGAATTTTGCAAGTAAGCAGTCCAGAGGTGACGTGGGCCTCAGTGACGGGACTTTGAGTTATATTTGTGCCCAGAACAAATAAATAAGACTTCTTTCCAAAAAGGGGTTTCTTTTCATTTCATTCATAAATTCATCCCTATCCAGGAAAGCACTTTGCTTAATTTAAGCAGGTGCTTTAGTCCTATTGGCTTGAAGTTAAATATATCCTCCAATGCCCTTCCTGAATAGGGATGCTTTCCTGATGGTAAGAGCTTCCGGGCAGGGAGCAATCTTTATCTCTATTGTAAAATGTCATGCACATCTATATATGAATTAAATAATAATAGTAGTGACTAGAGGTGAGCTAGATATTGATGAAAATTGGGGACCAAAAAGTTGCTAAAAATGTTCATTAAATATTTGTCGCTTTTGAGCAGTAGTAACTCTTGGCGGTATGCTGAATCCACTAAACCCTACTGCTGTCACAAATGCTCAGGATCTTGGGTTTTGTCTGAAGGGGTACGTCTACACTTACTTCCTGGTTCGGCGGCAGGCAATCGATCTTCTGGGATCGATTTATCGCATCTTGTGTAGACGCGATAAATCTATCCCGGATCGATCCCAGAAGTGCTCGCCGTCGACGCCGGTACTCCAGCTCGGCGAGAGGAGTACGCGGCATCGACGGGGGAGCATGCCTGCCGTGTCTGGACCCGCGGTAAGTTTGGACTAAGGTACTTCGAATTCAGCTACGTTATTAATGTAGCTGAATTTGCGTACCTTAGTCCGAAGTGGGGGGTTAGTGTGGACCAGGCCAAAGATGGCCCTGACAACACCTCTGTGGCCCTCACACCCTGTTGGGGCCCAGTTTTAACACTGGATCACAGAAAAGCATGTGATCTATTGAACCCTCAGAACTAACTCTCATAACATCATGGGGGTTTACCCAGATCTCTCTCATCCACATAGTCGGCCGGCCCTATACAGCTTAGCTTGTGAGATATGATTAAATCATAGCACAAGGTGATTTAGTGCCTCCCATTGAAGAAAAAAATCCCGTGGCCTGGACCATTTTCTAAAATATGTACCAACGGCTACAGTTTTGAGTTACTAAAACCATATAACGTTGGGTTCCTGTAGGAAATGAACCTGTGAATTTCTTGTCTTATGATTACTGTAAAACCTTCAAACAGCTTTTCCCTTGCTGTTTTCTTTATGGAGACTGAGACTGCATCTATTGGATATAACAATTTGGATTTAGATCTGCTGCTATTTTGTCATATCTTGCGCTGAATTTGAACAAACTCTTCTTTCAGATGTAGATCAGAGAAGCAAGCAAGCAGGTGGATAAGGAAGAACAAAGGAGAATATGACTTGCTTTCAAGTCTGCTTTCATGATCATCGGTGACGGCTCAACTCAGATAAAAGACTGATTTCTACAGTTTGGTCCATGAAACATCCTGGGGCTTGAACTGCTTGAGCACGCAGGATCTTAAACTTGATTCTGGAGGGGAAAAAAAGTTTTTTTTCTGTTGCTCCCACTGTGCTGAGATTCAAATTCTGACATCCTCCTAATCCTCCTCATGCTGGGTAAGAATTCAGACTCCCCTCTTTGGAAGATGGTATATATAGAAAGTATTAAATAATAACACCCTCTACACAACATTTGCCCTAATCTCAAATTGAACTCAAACCAAAACTCTGAAATTGACTAAAGTTTGGTTAATTGTTTCTTTTAAATTTTCTTTTTCATTTGTCTTTGAACTTCCATGCAGAGTCCTTATGCTACTTCCTTCTGGACTGGAAGAAGAAAACAGATTTCTCAATTCTCTGTTCTTTCAAGCTGGTCAGACTGGTTTGGCCCTTGCTTACTGTTATTCCAAACATATTTCTCAGGGGAGCAGTAAACTAAATACTTGGGATCGAGTGTGTTCTCAAGGTTAGCACGTGCAACTCCCAATGGGAGCTGGCCTCCAACATTACTATGCTTTTGTATTGCTTTGGTATCAATTCAGAGGTAATCATGCCACTTACTAAAAATCACATCTCACATTCCTGCAAATATACTTTATTCATCCCCAAATTTTATACTTAAGATATGTCAAGAGAAAGAGGAGAATTCCTGGATTAACATGACTGAAGTCAAGTTGACCCTTATATTGCTAGCTTGATCTGTCACTGTTAGTCTCACAGAGAACTATGCAGCTTCCTTCTTTTCACATTTCCTTAGCTTGTCTCTTAAATGTCTATAGATATGTATTAAAATATAGCAGGCAACGTTTCCTTATAGTCACATGCAGTAATGAGAGCTCTCTACCAAAGAGATGGCAGTGTTCTGCATTCCAAATCTATCTTTGTCTGGCAAATAAAGTCTAATGGTTCTGCTTGCTGCACCTGTGAGTGAATATAGTGTCTTCCAAGCAGATGGACATGACTGTAGTGAGGTGAGACACCATGTATGTGCTTCAAGCACAGGTATATGATACCCAGTCAGAAATGCCCATTGTGCTAAATGTATTCACCCATAGTTGAGCACATATACTAGTGACATCCCAGTGCTGTGCTGGATTCATCTTAAATGGCCATGGTTCTTTGGGTGCACAAAGAGAGGTTTTGGTCTGTGTTGAATTAGATGAAGTTGTGCATACTGGAGTAGAAAGAGAGACATTGTAACAGTGAAATGTTTATTTGCCTTGCTTTGAAAATTCCTGTGGAATGTGTCATAAAATGCTAACCTTTAGCAACCTTCAGCCAACTGTTTCACAGGCTTTCATGCAGGTGGGGTGCAGAACAGAACTGGATACAGCCCTAAATGATTAGTGCAAAGGAAATGGGCAATGATCTTTCATAAGCAGAACCAGTAATCTATCTGCAGAGGTCTACGTGAATAATAGAGTACACAGTGATTTGATCGGGAATTCAGCATGCTGAAAGAATTTTGAAAATGTCTTTCAGAACATTAAGTATCTTGCAATCAACTTCTTTTCTAAATATTAAGCCAGACCCTCAAATGGTGTAAATCAACACAGGCACATTGACTTCAATGATGCTACACCATTTCACACCAACAGAGAATCTGGCCAAAAAAATTCATGCACCATCTTCCACACTGCCATACTAACACCATATAATTATCTCATTCATATAAATTATAACAAATGTATGCCAATAAAATAAGTAACTATAGCTCCTAGAAACCACTTCCATGGGTACAACCGATTTTCTGTATCCACACAAACATGTTAAAGCAAGGAAAGAGAAGCATATTCCTCATCAGTAATATTTTCACCTTGCTATTAAGTTTTAGTAACAATTTAGTAATAATTGTGCAATGTAGAAAGAATCCAACTGTGGCTGAAAAGGAACCATTTTCAGCAGGTATAATGTTGCAAGAAATGATTAACAAAACTAGGCTTTGCTTGTTTCCAGTGAAATACTGTAAATCTTTTAAAACAAAAAGATCAGCACCTTAATTTATTTACAGATGAAAACCACTCTGAGTCTTCTTCTGATATCATTTACACTGTTGGTGTAACTCCATTGACTTCGGTGGAGTTAATCTTGATCTACATCCACACAACTGAGAGCAGGATCAGGTCCAATGTAGATTCTTCTTATATTTTCAATGTAACTTTTATATGAGATATCAAAACACATTATACTTGGCGAATAGTCTCTCATATTTCACCAGTGACTAAACTGTTCAGCCTTTGTACTGAGGGAAAGCCAAGATTTGAAACTCACAGACAGGGATGAATAAGGTTTATCTAAAGTGTCACAGAAGTTGTGGTGTGGTGTCATTTTCCTCAGGAATCCGGAACACTCAGTGCCCCAAAAGGTTTGAATCCTGGCTAACAAGAGAAAAGAAATTGGTTTTCACTGAGAACATTTGCCCACCATAGTCATATGACATTTAAAAAAAAACAACAAACCCATTGCAGAGTCTCCATTTAGACCAAAAATACTTATTCTTATTTTAGAAGAAGGAATACTTATTTAGAAACAGGAATGTGTATGTTTTAAATGGAGAAAAATCTGTATTTGGAAGATTTCGTACTTTCATACTCTGCTACTTGGTCATTGAAAACCCAGCTACTTGTCATATTAGCAAATCAACTAATCACTGTGAAATAGCAATTGTTTTGACTGGATAATTGACTACAGGTGCAATGAATTAAGTATCCATTTTGGAGTCAGAGATATAAAAAAGGGGATTTAAAAACAAAACAAAAAAATATACCACCGTCCCTTCTAAGGCAATGAATCATTTGGAAACTGTGGTTGCTAGAACATCCCTGCAGCATTACGTTAGAAGAGGTGTTCTCCCTCTGCAATGCTGCAGGGAAGTGCATCTGTTCCACTCACACAATTTCAAAGAAAAAAGGAGAAACAGAGCCATGTGGAGGAAAGTGAATATTGTGGGATCCAGTGACAGTTTCTGATAACTCGGTTGATCACCTTTATAAAAACCACAACCATATTGCACCACGTTCCAGATGACAAAAGTGTTTGGCCCTGTCCCAACAATCCAAATGCTGTCAACCAAAAGGCAGCTGAGCAAATTAAATGGATAACTAAGGGCGTGTCTACATGGCAACTAAGTGCCTGGCATGCTGGGGTGTTTATCTACAGTGCACTTACTGGCGTGCAGACCCTACTACTGCACTCTAAAAGTTCTGTCATGTGCTTTGATGTATTGCGGAATAACAGTAAGTCAATGCTTACTGGGAAACTTTTGGTGTACAGTAGCTGGGTCCACATGGCCCAGCTACTGTGCTGTAGATTCACTCCCTAGCTTGCCACACATTCCGTCTCAGTGCAAACAAGCCCTAACATTATCATTAATCATTTATATTACAGTGGCACTCAAAGGCCCCAATCAGGATCAGGGCCCCTTTGTGCTGTACAAACACAGATGAAGAGATAGTATCTTTCTTTCAGAAGGATCCTAAGTTGTTTTCCAAACCACAGTCGAACCTCAGAGTTAGGAACTGAGCAGTCAACCCCACACGTCATTTGGAAGCACACAATCAGGCAGCAGCAGAGAGAGGAAAAAGCAATAACAGTACAGTGCTGTCAAACTACTAAAAAAAAGGGGGAAGCAGCATTTTTCTTCTGCATAATAAACTTTCGAAGCTGTATTAAGTCAATGTTCAGTTGTAACTTCAGAGTTGCGAACAACCTCCATTCCTGAAGTGTTTGTAACTCTGAGGTTCTACTGTATACATAGAAGAATCCCCATCCCCCTCTTTGAAACAGGACACTTTTAGGATGCCATGTCATATCTGATTAACACTGCACAGGAACATTATACAAGTGTGTAGTCCAGGAAGTGACATAATACTACCATATACAAATGAAGCTGCAGGGAGGAGTTAGGTAGGCAGAATCTAATCACCAGAGCTCAAATTCAATTAGAGCCTACAAGTAGTACTCATCTCAAAAAAAATATCCTGGGATCTTTGGTGTTGAGACATGTGCTCAGAGACCTGAACTAGCCGCTGTAAATCAGACTAGCTATTGACTTCATTTGACCTATACTGCTTTGCGCCAGCTGAAAATTTGGCTTCTATGCTTGGGCACTGAGCCAATGCTGAGTCAAAGGGAAGAGTGCCACCTACTGATTAATCACTCCACTCCTGTCAGCTCCTTGGGATTTTACCTGAAGGTTTCTATCCAAGTACCAACCCAATTTGTAAGTAGGGTGACCAGATGTCCCAATTTTATAGGGACAGTCCCGATATTTGGGGCTTTGTCTTATGTAGGCGCCTATTACCCCCCCCACCACCCCTGTTCCGATTTTTCACACTTGCTGTCTGGTCACCCTATTTGTAAGGATTAAGTCTCACTGGGACTTGCAGTAAACACACTCACTAATGGCCCTTATTTAAGGCATACAATTTAGAGCATTTTTCTCCTCTCCTACTGCAACCAACCTGATATAGTCCTACCCTGCCTCCTCCACTCCTAATTCCATCAATTGGACTTCGGAAGGACTGAACAAGCATGTGATGGTGTAACCTTTGGGTGGGCTAGAGTTCACTTCATTTCACATCTCCAGTGCCTTAAAAAAAAAAAAAAAAAAAAAAAAACCACTAACTCCCATAGAAAGTAGCTGGAGACCCAGAGTTCAGTCTCTAAGGATTTTCAGCAACATTCAAGTCCAAAAGGAACTAAATAAATGAATTTAATTAAATAACTTTATAAAATCTTATGATAAAGAAACAAAATCTAATTTTTACAGCATGACATGGCTATTTTATAATCCACAGACATTACCTTCAGAGTTATACATAAAGAAAAATTAATATCTGAACAGTTCAGTCCCCACAAAAATACAGTGAGAAGAAACTGAGAGTTCCCAAAAACTTAGGTTTTGTTCACTTAAGTCTAAGGGCTAGTCTACACTACTTGCCCGGATTGGTGGGTAGAAATCGATCTCTCGGGGATCGATTTATCGCATCTCATCTAGATGGATAAATCAATCCCCGAATCAACGCGCGTACTCCCACCTCATCAGGAGGAGTAAGCGCCGTCGACAGGGGAGCCGCGGCGGTCAATTTGCCGCCGTCCTCACAGCGGGGTAAGTCGAATAGGATACGTCGAATTCAGCTATGCTATTCGCGTAGCTGAATTTGCTTATCTTAAATCGATCCCCCCCGCCCCCCAGTGTAGACCAAGCCTGAGTTAGTCTTTGATCACCCAATGTATACAGCAGGGGTCGGCAACCTTTCAGAAGTGGTGTGCCGAGTCTTTATTGATTCACCCTAATTTAAGGTTTCGCGTGCCAGTAATACATTTTAATGTTTTTAGAAGGTCTTTTTCTATAAGTCTAAAATATATAACTAAACTATTGTTGTATGTAAAGTAAATAAGGTTTTTAAAATGTTTAAGAAGCTTCATTTAAAATTAAATTAAAATGCAGAGCCCCCGGACCAATGGCCAGGACCCGGGCAGTGTGAGTGCCACTGAAAATCAGCTCGCGTGCCGCCTTCGGCACACGTGCCATAGGTTGCCTACCCCTGGTATACAGTCTGCTGAGTTTAAAACACCATCTTCCCTCTACTTGGTTGTAGGAATCTTCAGTTGGAATCCGTGCAGACTCTTCCTCTGCTGAAATCGCTGCTAGCCAGTCAGCTAACTGATCAACCAACCACTCCGTTAAGTGTATAAAGAAAACCCTGTTACAAGAAAATACAAAACTGAGAATAGCACAGTATAAATGACTCTTTCCCCATTACTACATTTAAATAAAAGTTGATGACTCAGACTAGTTGAGACAACTTAGCTAGAACAGTTTGGCTAAAATCAAAATAACATTCAAAGCATACAATTAAAATAGAAGTCATTTTCCCTCCCAATTTCCCTTTGCTAGAATTAGCATTGCCCAGGCTTCCCTGTTAGAGGGTTTAACAATATCACTAATCTGCTACAAAATGTTTCAGAGGTAGGAACAATAGCCTGCTTCCTGCTCCTGGGCTCAGCTTCTCCCAACTCACACAGGGCACATGGCCTTCCACAAAGCAGCTGCCCTGACTGAATCTGACCTCAACAACAGGGAACCTACTGGAGCAGACCCAAAGCTACCACACCCAATTCCAGAAGCTTCTGGATGCGGCGTGCCTAATCTGCCTAGCAACGATGACTGTAACTCTCATGACTGCTGTCTTTTTCTAGAATCAAGGGGACAGATTATGTGCTGAATTACTCCCTATGCAGTTGCGCTGAAATCAATGCTCAAAATCCTGTAAAGCAAACTCACAGAATTTAGTCCATTCTTCTCCTTTCATATCTCAGATTAGTTAGAGTTGGCTGAATAACATTCACCAAATAATTTACTTGATGAATTTGGTGATTTTTTCTTCAAATAAATTATTTAACAAATATTTTCCCCATAATTTGCCCATCTCTACGTACATTGAATCGTATTCAATACTTGAAAATACTAAGTTGAGTCAGAGTATGCCACTTCAATGTGCATAATTTATGCAACTTAAATGGCTCACTAACTTTTTGTTGGATGGCCTAATAATGGGCCAAGTCCTTTGCTGATGTAAACCAGTGATGCTCCATTGACTGCTGTGGATCTCTTCTAGTGTATCTAATAACAGCTAGACTGTAGCACCAGAAGATTATTCAGCTTGTTCTGCATTGTCGGTTGCAAATAGACTGTACCCTCTAAAAAGCATATTGTTATATTATAAATGGAAATGATACTTTGCTCTCCTATACGATCTTTTGTCTGAGGAGTTCAAAGTGCTCGACATCATTATTTCATTTTGTCTCAGAAATTCTTGTGAAGTATGAAAATATCTCCAATTTTACAAATAAAATTCACAGGTTAAGTGACTTGCCCAAGGTCAGACAGTTCACTGGCACAGCCAGGAAGAGATCACATGAGTCTTGGTCTAAGTTTCATGCTATCACCAGCATATGGTTTTATATCCCTGTCAGTTACGGGTCTGGCTAGTAATGACCTCTGATATTTTTACTCTCATTTTCTGGTGGATACTTAGCCAAGTATGTGGTGTGCTACAAGCAACCCAGGGACCAAAGCAGTATCGTTCCTTCACCTTCCTGGTTGATTTTTGCTCAAGTTATTTAGGGTGGTAGCAATATAAGAGCAATAGCTTTGTGTTTCGCTTGTGCTAGAGAAGAAAAGGATTCAGCAACTAGAAAGCAAGTCTGGAGGGATTGGCTTATGATGTAAAGAAACCAGTGAGCAACGTTCTGCCCTGACTTACACCCTTGGGCATATGGTGAATTTGAATTTGACCCCATGTATCATACAGAGTAGCCAAATGGTGACACTCTCTCTCTCTCTCTCTCTCCCCCCCCTCACTCAATTAAATTTGAATGGTGTAAACAGTAGATGGGAAAGGAATTATTTGGATTGGCGTCAAGGGGACAGAAGTGGGAGCAAGGAGATAAAATGAAGTTTGGGACAATTGAGGATGAATATCATTTAAAAAAATACTAAGAGTGAAATATATCAGATCTTTCCCATCTCTGATTACTGTCCTATTTGGAACAATTGCATAGACAGAAAGAGGGATATTTTTTAAAAGAACGTGGAATGGTACAGTATATCCTGTGTATCCCTGTAATGTCTGATGGGAATCCTTGTAAATGAGTCACATTGAAAACTAAAGTCCCTATGCAAGAACTTAGATACTGTAGAGGTCTCGGCCGAGGTTTGGCCCTCAGTGGAGCTGTGGGGTATCCCACTGCCTCGCTCTGGTCCGCCGTCAGTCCTGGTCTGGCGGTAGTGTGGGACAGCAAACACACGGTTAGGGGCTCAGGTCCTTAAGCAGGGGCTGAGCCAATAGTTCAGGAAAAACCCCGGGCCTTCAATCAGGGTGGGCAGCAACCACACAGTCTGGGGCTCAGGCCCTTAAGCGGGGGCTGAGCCAATAGTTCAGGAACCCAGGCCCTTAAGCAGGGGCTGAGTCAACGAGCGACAGGTCCCAGCCTCTCTAGGCCAGGGAAAGGGGGAGTCTGACACCCAAGGAGTGGGTGGCAGGGGGGACGCAGGCCCTCCCACTCCACTGCATCCCAGCCCGGGGCCCTAGCAGCGGCAGCAACTCGCTGCTGTCAGTGGGGATCCTGGCCGCAACACACTGACATAGGCTCTGACAGTGCTGCAGCCAGACTGGGGTCGGCTGCCCCCGGGCTACTTCCACACTCCCCCTCATAGGGTACCTGGGCTGTACTAGTGTCCTCGGGGCTCTCCACCAGCATCGGTTCCTCCGGGTAGGTAGCGAAGGGTAGGTTCAGCTCCTCCTCGGGGTAGCTGGAAAGGGGCAGGCTCGGCCAGTCCTCCTC